>NC_042630.1:23232822-23427502 GCF_901001135.1 Rhinatrema bivittatum
TCCGATTTGTTTTAAATGTGCTACTTGCTAACTTCATGCTATGCCCCCTAGCTCTTGTATTATCCAAAAGAGTAAATAACCAATTCACATTTACCCATTCAAGTCCTTTCATAATTTTGTAGACCTCTATTATCACTCAGCCATCTCTTCTCCAAGCTGAACAACCCTAACCTTTTTAGTCTTTCCTCATAGGGGAACCATTCCCTACCCTTTACCATTTTTGTCACCCTTCTCTGTACTTTCTCCAGTGAAATTATGCATTTTTTGAGATGTGGCAACCAGAATTGCACACAGTATTCAAGGTGCAGTCTAACCATCAAGAGTTATAGAGGAATTATGACATCCTCTGTTTTATTTGCCATTTCCTTCCTAATAATTCCTAACATTCTGTTTGCTTTTTTGACCACCACAGCACACTCACTGAGCTGATTTCAATGTAGTATCAACTATGACTCCTAGATCTTTTTCCTGGGTCGTAGCTCCTAAAATGGAACTTAACATTGTGTAGCTACAGCATAAGTTATTTTTCCTTATATGCATCACTTTGCACTTATCCACATTAAATTTCATCTGCCATTTGGATGCCCAATCTTCCATTCTCAAAAGGTCCTCCTGCAATTTATCACAATCGGCTTGTGATTTAACTACTCTAAATAATTTTGTGTCCTCTGCAAATTTGATCACCTCACTCATCATACCCCTTTCGAGATCATTTATAAATATATTAAAAAACACCAGTCCATGTACAGATCCCTAAGGCACTCCACTGTTTTTTCCACTGTGAAAACAGATCATTTAATCCTACTGTTTCCTTTTAACCAGTTTACAATCCACAAAAGGACATCACCTCCTATCCCATGACGTTTTAGTTTGCTTAGCAGCCTCTCATGAGGGACTTTGTCAAACGCCTTCTGAAAATCCAAATACACCACATCTACTGGTTCACCTTTGTTCACGTTTATTCACCCCTTCAAAAAATAAATGTAGGAGATTTGTGAGGCAAGACTTCCCTTGGGTAAATCCATGCTGGCTGTGTCCTATTAAATCATGACTATCTTTATGTTCTGTGATTTTATTCTTTAAAAGTTTCCACTATTTTTCCTGGCACTGAAGTCAGGCTCACTAGTCTATAGTTTCCTGGATCTCCCCTGGAGCCCTTTTTATATATCGGGTTACATTGGCCACCCTCCGGTCTTCAGGTATAATGGATGATTTTAATGATGTTACAAATTACTTGTAATAGGTCTGAAATTTCATTTTTTAGTTCCTTCAGAACCCTGGGATGCATACTATCCGGTCCAGGTGATTTGCTACTCTTTAGTTTGTTAATCTGGCCTACTACATCTTCCAGTTTCACCGTGATTTGTGTCAGTTCATCTGAACAGTCACCCTTGAAAACCACTTCAAATGGGTATCTCCCCAACATCCTACTCAGTAATCACCAAAGAATGAATTTAGTCTTTTTGCAATTGCCTTATCTTCCCTAAGTGCCCCTTTAACCCTCAATTATCCAACCGACTCCCTTGCAGATTTCCTGCTTCGGATATATTTTAAAAGTTTTTATGTTTAAGTATCTTTATTAGTTTTCACATAAAACCAACTTTAAAAGTTTTTATTATGAGTTTTTGCCTCTCCAGCCAACTTTTCAAATTCTCTTTTAGCCTATCTTATCATTTTACATTTAACTTGTCAATGCTTATGCTTTTTCCTATTTTCTTCAGATGGATCCTTCTTCCAGTTTTTGAAGGAAGAACTTTTGGCTAAAATAGCCTCTTTCACCTCACCTTTTAACCAGACCGGAATCACTTGGCCTTCCTTCCACTTTCTTAACGCGTGGAAAACATCTGGACTGCACATCTAAGATTTTTTTTAATTTTTTTTTTTTTTTTTTAATAATGTCCATGCCTGTTGTACACTCAACCTTAGTAGCTGCACCTTTCAGTTTTTTTCTATTTTTATTGTATCAAAGTTTAGTGATAGAGCCATAGATTTACTTATTGTCCCCCTTCCAGTCATTAATTCAAATTTGATCATGTTACCACTATTGCCAAGCATCCCCACCACCGTTACCTCTCTCACCAAATCCTGCGTGCTGCTAAGAATTAGATCTAAAATAGCTCCCTCTCTAGTCTGTTCCTGAACCCATTCCTCCATAAAGCTGTCATTTATTTCATCCAGGAATTTTCTCTCTCTAGCATACCCTGTTACATTTACCCAGTCAATAATGGGGTAACTGAAATCTCCCATTATTACTGCCCCTTAGCATTTCATCATCCAACACATCATTTTGGCTAGGTGGACAGTAGTATACTCCTATTGCTATACTCTTCCTCAACACACATGGGATTTCTAACCATAAAGATTCTATTTTGCACACAAAGTCTATGCTTTTTCCTCCCTTTTGGCTAGCTTTTTACAACACACACACACAAACTCTAAGCCTTTACCTACCTTTTTGGTTTGCTTGTTTTTAAACACACACACACTAAAGAATATACCCCAATAGTTTACTGCTCCCCAAACTTTTTAAGTTCTAAATTTCCCAATGCAATACTTACTGATTCTCTTCAGCCACCAGCAAGACGATCCTCTCCGTACTCCCACTAGAATGTTGTCATATTTAGGGCCTATGATTGCACAGTTCCAGCACTTGGAGCCTTGGTACACAGGCCCCAGCAAGGATGGTTGCTGTAAGGGGCTAAATGGGTTGGATGGGAAAGTAAAATAGGGGAATTGAGAATGAAGGACCTATGTTACCAAAATCCATTGGAGGCCAGTTGTGATCAAGTTGGATCCTAAAGGAGCAGTAGGAAACAAACTGCTGGTCCTCTGGAATAAATTGTGTTCTGGGGAAATATTTAATCAAGAAGACCTCTTCCAGCCTGTGCTCCCTCCTCCCTCCCCCAGTCTCTGACCAGAAGAGCTCTGCTGCTGGCCTGTGCTCCCTCCCGCAACCTCTGTAGATCTCTCCAGCTGCCTTTGCTTCCCGTTGCAGTCTCCAGCCAATAGAAGAGCTCTCCCAGCAGTCTGTGCGCGATGACATCACTAATATACAAAATGGCTTCCCTCTGCCAACAGAATCATGTTCAAGTTTACTGTAAAATATTACAATTGGAGATGCATTTAGATATGCAAAGAAAAGCCATGACGACTACATGATTCCAAGCCAAACTCCTGCTGCTGACAGTTCTTTTAAACATACGTAAGAAATAGAATAATTTTGTTGTCTCTTCACTGTCCCCGAAAGGCACAAATTGTTCCCCCGGCAGCATATTATTTTTTAATATTTTGTATGTTTGGGGGGGATTTTATTCTTTTTTTTTATAATGAACAAGCATTCTTAAGTATGCAAACTTCTTTGATTAGCTGTCAAAAAGGCAGAATATACGAGGCAATAAATAAATAAATAAATAAATAAATAAAGGTACGAGGTCAAAGGTTGAGCGAGCCGGGCACCAGAACAAGCTGGAGAGGTTAATTTTGAAACCATTTTATAATGAGCGCGATGTAGGTGGCCACTAGGGAGTCCAGCCTCCCTGCCCTGCAACCTCCCCCCTCCCCCTAAAAAAAAAAAACTGACAATACTGCAGGACAGGCAGAGCGCAGCAGTGTGTGGGAAGGAGGGTGTGAGGGGCACAGATAACCAAGGTGAGAGCAGGAAGGGAGGAGAGTCAGGGAAAGCGCACGGAGGAGGCGCGCACCTTCTGCAAGACAGCTGACAGGCAGCAGCGTCCATGCGCTTGCAGCCAGCCTGAGCTCAGGAGGAGAGGCGCAGTGGGGCCCCTCCGTGGACAAAGCCAGCATGCGTGGCTGCGAGAGCAGGGGCAAGGGGCACGGAGAATGGGAAGGAGGCTGTTGCACGCTGGGTAAGGGCTGGCGGCAGGCAGCACAACTTCTTTATGTAGCGAGTGCCGGCTCTAAATAAAATAAATAAATAAATAAAGTGATACTGCTGCGGTGCCTGCTTAGGGGGCAGGAATGGAAGCCCTTGCTGATTAAGTACGTGAGTAACACAACGGTAGAAAATCATGTGCGTGCCCACGTCTGTGTGTGTGCCAGAGAGACAGACCTTGTGCTGGGGGGGGGGGGGGGGGGGGGGGGGGCGGCAAGGGAGCAGGGATGGGGAGAAAAAAAAACCTTGTACTTGCTCAGTGATCTGCTGCTGGACAAGGAGAGAGTGGGGAGGTTGGATACAGGGAGAAGAGACAGGAGGGAAATGTGGCACAGGAAGGCGAAAGGTACTTCCATAGATACAGTAAGATGGTTGTGGAGGTAGGGAGCAAAAGATGGGGCAATGAATCCACACTGACGGTAAGCTCTTTGGGGCAGGGAATTATTTTAACTGAATCCTAAATATGCTGTTATCTGAATTATTTGGTCAGAGTCTCTTACAATAGCGTGAATTGTACTTGTATTTAAATTATAGTTATAATTTGTAATGTTGCATCTATGTAAATATATTTGTATATTCACATTTATTTCTAATTATATATGCAAGTATTCATGCTGCATTTTGCTTTCCTTTTTGGAGGCAAATGTCCTCCTTTTTGGATTCTCCGAATTGTCAACCCTAGAGCGATATCGCACAATCCCATCCTACCCAATAATTATTAATTCTGATTTTTTTTTTTTTTTTACGTTTGATTTCTTGGTCTCTCTTTCCCTTCAGGGTCAGACGAGCCCCACGGCTCCCGGTGCGCGCCGGATCCGGAGGAAGAGGTGCCCGTCGCTGTGCTGCCCCTGGGATCACTCCCCCGGCCACATTGGCCCCTCCTCAGTGGGAAGCTGGTGCCAGCCGGGAGTGGCGAATTCCCTGGCTGGTGCGCTCCATGTACTCCGGGCTGCGAAGAGCAAAGTGTGGCAACGCCTCCAGTATCTCAGAAATCGGCGCTGCTGCTGCTCCCATGCCTCATAGACTCGAGGGACCAGGCAATTCTCCTGTCTGCCCCGGAGGCATCCAGGGACTCTTTCGTAAGGTCTGATACTCCACGACAGCTCCCTACCCCCAGGAATATATTTATATGTGGGTCACCTCGAGACCCAGAGTTTGGGAGTGGCCAAATTCCCACCCCAAAACCTCTCTGCCTCAGGCATTTGCAAAATAAAATCACCAGTTCATCAAGAGAGTCTTGAATCGCTCAGTTTGGGGCGACTTGGGAAACGTGGCCAATCCTGAGATTATCAATGCAGCATATGAAGAGCTGAACAGAAACTTTGGGACGGAGGCAGTAGCAGCCAGAAACACTCAAAATATGACGAGGAGATTTTTCTTTCAATATTATTTTTGGATGGCATTAAAATAAAAACACAAAAAAAAAATGTGCTTTGTATGGTTTTAAAATTAGATTAACTTCCTTAACAAAGGCCAGCCAATGCTTCTTACAGCAACAAAAGAGCCACAACCCACAAAAATTAAGCACGGCGTTCATCCCTGACCTCATCCTGCAGCACCTCGGCCTATGCAGGACTCGGCCTGTAAAAAACATTTTCAGATGAACCAGAAAGGAGAACGGGGGGGCCAAGTCCAGAGGGCGGCAGCAGCACAGGCTAAAGGCAGGTTTCCAAGGAGCACAGGGTTTGCAATAAAGCCCTGATATAACCCCCTGCTGTACCAAATTTCAGGGTGGGGGGGAGTGGGGGGGCATTTATCCTGCTACAGTGACGCGAGGACATGAAAAGGAAAATAAAAGTACTGGGAACTTGCCTTAGATTCAATCCCTGCCTTCCCCCATCCCATCAACACCCAAATGTAAGCGTTTTAACATTGTGCAGACTGATTTAATTAAAAAAAACCAAACTAAATATATAACATGAACTCACATTGGAAAAATGTCAAAGCAAGAGCAGGTTAAAAACAAAACAAACAAATAAACAAATAAAATGTCCACACACACACTACAGGCTTTAGTCACTGAACTCCCAAACCTTTTGAGGATTGGAAACAAACTGGGACTGGAAGGGTTCAAAACCACGGCTGTCTCTGGCATTGGTCCTGGTGTCCCTGCTGGCCCAGACAGGAAGGCCAAAGGGCAAGGAGACTGAAACGAGGGAGAGAGGAAAAGCTGGGACTGTGCCCCCAGGCTGCCTGCCATGAGACAGCAGGGACTGAAACAGGAGGGTCGGTAACACTCGATATCATGAGACAGCAGGGACTGAAACAGGAGGGTCGGTAACACTCGATATCATGAGACAGCAGGGACTGAAACAGGAGGGTCGGTAACACTCGATATCATGAGACAGCAGGGACTGAAACAGGAGGGTCGGTAACACTCGATATCATGAGACAGCAGGGACTGAAACAGGAGGGTCGGTAACACTCGATATCATGAGACAGCAGGGACTGAAACAGGAGGGTCGGTAACACTCGATATCATGAGACAGCAGGGACTGAAACAGGAGGGTCGGTAACACTCGATATCATGAGACAGCAGGGACTGAAACAGGAGGGTCGGTAACACTCGATATCATGAGACAGCAGGGACTGAAACAGGAGGGTCGGTAACACTCGATATCATGAGACAGCAGGGACTGAAACAGGAGGGTCGGTAACACTCGATATCATGAGACAGCAGGGACTGAAACAGGAGGGTCGGTAACACTCGATATCATGAGACAGCAGGGACTGAAACAGGAGGGTCGGTAACACTCGATATCATGAGACAGCAGGGACTGAAACAGGAGGGTCGGTAACACTCGATATCATGAGACAGCAGGGACTGAAACAGGAGGGTCGGTAACACTCGATATCATGAGACAGCAGGGACTGAAACAGGAGGGTCTGTAACACTCGATATCATGAGACAGCAGGGACTGAAACAGGAGGGTCGGTAACACTCGATATCATGAGACAGCAGGGACTGAAACAGGAGGGTCGGTAACACTCGATATCATGAGACAGCAGGGACTGAAACAGGAGGGTCGGTAACACTCGATATCATGGAACAGCAGGGACTGTGCAGAAGGGATGAGTGTTCCTTTTAGAGGGGAGGAAGGTTTGTAGTGTATTCCTGAGTAAAGTGCACAGAGCACACCTGGAACATCTGGGTTACCAGTGCGTGATCTCCTTCCAGCAGCCTTCGTCAGCTATTCAGGGCAGAGCTAGGTCTTCTGTGATTCCTGGATCATTTGAGGTGAGAGGTAGCATAAACTTGGCTGGGTCCTCAAGGCAAACTGCTGTCTTTACCAGGAGATGCCAAATTCAAAGGTCAAGGGCATAGTGCAAGAGCTTAGAGTCCAGAGTAAGTCTATGAAACGGCTACATTTCTCCCGCTGGCAAATTTCCTGTCCCTCCATGTCTTAACCAAGTGCTCTCTGGGCTTCCATTGAACCCATGTGACACTGTGGACAACAATGGTGCATCTGACAATCCATGGATCTCAAAGAGCTGAAGATCCAGCAAGGCACTAACGGCAATGTGTTCGGATGGGGAGTATTGCCCTGAATGAGCACGGCCCGTGAGTGGTGCATCGAGGCCTTCTAGAATGGTCTCCCGAGCTGCAACTTCCAGTGATCCCTGTGCATCTGGGGCTTCCTTGTTCTGGTTCCTGAGATCTACTGACGTAGCATGAGCTGCTGCACCTCGATGTTCCTCAAGTGAGTCAAAGCCAGTTTTGTCTGGGCTTCCAGCCCTTCCGCACACTTCCTGGCTCCGGAATCCCTGCCACAGCTCTTGGCCACTGTCCTGAATTATCCTGAAGCTTTCGCCCTCTAGCAGCGGCTGTGCCTGTTCACAGGGTACGGAAGCAAATCTGGCCACCTGACGGTGCTCAAAAGGACTCCGAGGCTGAAGATTTACAGGCTTGACTTCCATTTCGCAAGGAGGCGACATTGCCCATATTTGCTGAAAGACATCTTGGGAAGTGAGTGGTAGCTCCTTGATAGTGCTATAGGTCTTGGGGCTTGGAACTGTGGGCTCCAAGCCCAGTCCAGGCTGGGCACAGGCAGTACCTTGGCTTGTCATGTCCAGGAGTGCACTCACAGCATCGTGTTCAGCCACAGAGAGCCACTTGGTGCAAGCAGCAACGGTGCCAGATGTTTTTGGCTCTGCAGAAGAATGGGAAGTCGATGCATGACGGAGGCCTTCTGGGAGCACTTTGTTCACAGAAGGACATAATGGGAGGAGGGGTGTTAAGGTGGAAGCATCGGAAGACCTGCAAAATATCCCAGAAACAAGATCATAATGGAGCACGGATCCTAGCCAACACTGTCTCTCTGAGGAGGTAGCCTGAGGTCACATTCTGTACAGGCACAGGGACTCCTCCGAGGTCACTCATGCAGTCAGGGACAAAACCAGGCTCAGAACCCAGGTTTTCGCAATTCCTGGTTCCTGGCTGTAACCCTATTTCTGTCTCACCTGCTGTGACTGAGGTGAGAGGCAATTGTAGATTCTGTGTCCGGGGGCCATCAGCGGGTCCGTGTAGAAGAAATCGCTGTGATTAATAGGAAGAACTGAAAGAGAAACACAGAACATGACAGCAGGTGAGGAATGGGCAGGCCCATCCACCCTGCCCGGTGAAATAAGAACATAAGAACATAAGAACATGCCATACTGGGTCAGACCAAGGGTCCATCAAGCCCAGCATCCTGTTTCCAACAGTGGCCAATCCAGGCCATAAGAACCTGGCAAGTACCCAAAAACTAAGTCTATTCCATGTAACCATTGCTAATGGCAGTGGCTATTCTCTAAGTGAACTTAATAGCAGGTAATGGACTTCTCCTCCAAGAACTTATCCAATCCTTTTTTAAACACAGCTATACTAACTGCCTTAGCCCTTCACTTCTTTCTAACTGGGTCCCTCTGTGCCTATCCCAGGATGGGCGGATCCAGTCCTGGGTTTTACCTGTTGTAGTTCAGATTTCCCTACTAAAAAGCAGGAGCTACAGCGCCATGCATGCAACAAGGATGGAACCAGGCCTGCCCAGGGAAAAATGGAACCTGCTGGCAGCACGACGAGCACAAAGGCTCTTATCTTAAAAAGTGATTGCGATTATTAGTGGAACTGTTAATTCCAAGAGGGATTAAGTATGAGGGACACAGCTCGAGAATGGCAGAGCTCTGAGTGGCCCAAGCTGCACTCAGGAAGAGTAAACTAAAAAAAAAAAAAACCACGAACCCACTGCAGCCTTTGGAAGCAATGATTCTTTCTTAAATTTCACATTTTGATAAAAAGCCTGTTGAGGAGGAGGACGGCAGACAGACAGACGCTGAGGATGTGAAGCAAAGGATGTGTTTTCACCTCTGGCTGGGCTCCCCTCCGTACGTGTAATTAATAATTTCATTAATAATCGCCGCACACATAATCAATTTCCCATCTCCACTTTTTTTTTTTTACCACCTGCAATAATGTTACTTTTTTTCTAACAGCAGAGATAAACCTTGAAAAAATGAAAAGCATGCAAGGAGGATTAAGGGGAAACCAGGAAGGAATAGGGGAAAAGCAGTAGAAAGGAGGGAAAATAAAAGGGTAAACTGACCATAAGCTGAGTCTCCCGCAGCGGTCACAATGTCTACAGAAACAAACACACAAAAAGAGAAAATAACTCAATACCTCAAAAAGCTATATTGAAAAGATAATTCTTCAGAGATAATTAAAAGAGACAGAGCAGGAACTTGAAATATACTAAGCAACTTGCTGAGGTGTGAGAGAGTGCCCCTAGTGTTCCCCTATTTACCTGTGCAGGACCAGGCTAGACATCTGGTCCACCTTAAATCCACCAAGGAGAGTATGCTCTATGGGCGGGATCCTGCGGGGGAGGAGGGGCTCAGAGATCATAACCAGAGACTGGGGAATAAGAGCTGGGATCCAGGTGGGGATAACCAGACCAGGCTCAGGTCTCCAGGAGGAAGGCAACTCCTGCAACGTAACTGAGCTGAGACAAAGTTGGACTGTGAGTACTGAGGGAAGCAGTACTGAACTGTAAGTAAAGAGAGTACATTGTTCTGAATGGAAGGCAGCCTACTGTTGTGCATGTGTGAAGCTGTAATACAGGTATACTGTTTTAAGTAAGGCTAGAATCAGATTAGTTTGTCTCCAGGCCTGTGGGAATCACCGCTCATTTCCACACTGGGCAGTCTGGACGAATCATTTGGATCTCTTTCAGATATTATTTCATATGAATTGTTATCATCTCTAACACCTCCCCTAATAGGCTGTTCCATGCATCCACTAACCTTTCTATGAAGAAATACTTTTTGATGTTGTTTCCTAGTCTCATGTGACCTGTTCTAGAACATTCTTTCTTCTAAAATAGGTCTGCTTCTTGTGCTTGATTTATATTTTGAAATATTTGAATGTCTATTATATCTCTCGTCTACAGAATATATATATTTATGGCTTTTCGTGCAGACCCCATTACCATTTTGATAACCCTCCGCTGGATCACTTTCACCCCATCTTTATCCTTTTGGAGATATTTTTATATCTATCATCTTCTGCAAAGCCTCACCCCTGATTCCTCCCCATCCAGCTCTCATCAGGGATCCTCCCTCTACTATTAGACCTCTCCACCATTTCCTCCCCAACTGGCTCTCATCAGGGATCCTCCCTCTACTATTAGACCTCTCCACCATTTCCTCCCCAACTGGCTCTCATCAGGGGACCTTCCAAGTGAGGCTTCTCCCTGCCTTATTCCTTCCTGAATTGACTCCTGTGGTCTTACTTGCTCCATATATGTCTTCTCCCACAGGCCCTTGGTTGGCATGGTCCACATTGGCAGCTGGAGCCTCATAGGTGCTTTCAAATGGTCCCTGGGAGCGCTGAAGGATGGCCACTGCAGTGTAATATGATATGAAAGAGGGGTGTGACAGGATCCGACTAGAGAACAAGCCCCCAATGCCTGGTGAAGGAGCCTAGAGAACAAAACACCAAGAGATGTATTAATTAACCAATGACTTCCACAGTACATCCTAAAAGGCAGGTACGCTGAATATTTACAAGGTGTATTTGCATAAAGCTGTTTTGTATGCATAAAGAGATCCTAAACCTATTCCTTACTCATGGGGTATGTGTCACCACAGACACACAAGCATGATGTCAGAGAGGAGATGTAGTGGGAGGGGGGTTTAGATACTCCCCATTAGGAGGGGGTCTTAAGGTTGAATAACATGCAAGAAGTCCAGACACTTCTATAGCAGGCCCAGCCCAGGGGATGCTGTCGCCGAGCATGGGCAAGGAATAGGGTGGGTAGGCTTTAGCAATAGGAAAGTAAAAATCCAGGGCAGCAAGACAGGGCCAAGCCCAGAGGAAGCATCAGCAAGTCTTCGAGGGGGGGGGGCAGAGAAAGAGAGCTGGAAAAGGGGACGAGGCACCATTTTGGGACTGAGCAGGTTTAGCTGACGCTCCTCCCACAGGCAAAGGATCCTTAGGGACCACAGGCGGGAACTGGGGGGGGGGGTCATCACAGCAGCATTGCGGCCCCCCTGCCGCACAAGGAGAGGTGCAACTCGGACAGATTTGCTGGATAGGGGGCGCCTAAGCTTGATGGCGCCCCAACTCCCAGCTGTAACCGTGAGGCCAAGGAGAGCGTGAAAGAGGTGTCAGCCTCGGTTTGTTCGCAGGCGGAATTCAGCCTACCTGTGCGAGGCATTACTTCGCCATGAAAGTTATTTTTTTTTCAAACTTCTTACTGAGCTCTGGAAGCAGGAACGGATTGGTTCTTCCTGTCAGTCTATGGACGTGTGTGTGATGTCATGCGTGACATTATAGCCTCTACTGAGCCACTAAACTTGACATGTCTGTATTTCTGTTTGTGTATGGGTGTGAAATACAAGAAGGCTGAGACATCCATTAGCCGAGAACATGTACACGGATGTGGTGAGATTTTAAGGCCTCAGGGCCCCCCCTTCCTTCAGGTCATTCTGACCTCCAGGGAAGTGTAAGTAGCAGGGGGAGGAGGGGAAGGGGAAGACAATATTATAGCTCAGAAGTCCATTTGCCTATAATTAAGGCTTCTGTTCTTATGTATTTATATATTACATCGGTTGAAACCCTTACTAACATTCCAGGACTTCTGCACTGTCCTACAAACGCTAACATTCTCACACTTAGATTACTGCAACTCCCTATTACTAGGCCTACCCTCAGGACTATTAAAACCACTACAGTTACTACAAAATGCCTCAGCAAGACTCATTAGGGGCAAGGAAATCTGACCACATCGCCTCCTCGCTGATAGCCAATGCAATCTAGGATCCACTAGGAAGTACTAACACTAATTTTCAGCATCATCGATGACAAACTCCTGCTTATTACACATGACTCTCCAACCATGCACACCACAGCGAACACTAAGCTCGCACCTCAAAGGACTAGTAACCATACCTACTCTGCGGAGCACTCATCTCATGCAAATAAGAAACCAAATGTTTTCCATGGCAGGCCCCAAGTTGTGGAACTGTCTACCAGTCTTTACGACTAGTAGTAGAAAGAAAGAGCTGAAAACGTGAGCTGAAAACATGGCTCTTCAAAAATGTGCAAGATCTAACATAAGACAACTTGCAGAAAATGACGGTACTAAATACACAGATCCCATTAGGTGAACGAGCGACGATTATTGAGAGACGTGAAGCGTGTTAAGACAACTCACCAACTACTTTGCGAAGGCTACTGAAAGGGAACTTATCACAAATTATTATTTTAACCATCTAGTTAACTTGTTACGATGTTGTGTTGACCTACAAATGTGAATGTTGCTTTTGTAAACCGTTGTGTTCTTCTCTTGGAACGATGGTATACAAAATGCCTAAATAAATAAATAAACGCATGCGTTTAATTTTCCGGCTAATTTGAGATTGTTTGAAAGTACGAAAAATAAGTGTTTTCGTGGCACAGGTACTACTTTTCCGACTGAATTAAATGCATCCATTTGTGTCACCGAGGAGGAGTCAGCCTGGAAGAGGGACAGAAACAGAATGGACAACTAAGACATGCGAATGGAGGGGGCAAGCGAGTACTATGGGAAAGGGTATTTTTCCTGGTGTTTAACCAATAAGCACCTATTTCATTATTTTTCTATCAGGCATTTCTCAATTAAAACCTAAAATCTGAAGCCCTACCTATAAATGAACCTCCTTCCTGAGGATAACAGGCAGGTGTCGCTGACAGCACGTGCGCGCATTCAAATTTCAAATGTACCCTCTCGATTCTGCACCCTGCCCTCTTCCCGCTACCTGCACAAAACCGCAGTCGCAAAGCACAGATGGGAGTATGTTGCACTCACTAACTTTCAAAGACCAATAGTCCAAGCGGTTTCTTTTTGAAAACGTGTGGAAGCTCCAAGCGTTAAAGGTGACCGCCCGGTCCGCGACTAGGCCCGCCGCGTGATAATCACTCCCAAAGAAAAGGAAAAAGACATCACTATAATAAAACAAAGGATGGAGAGGACAAGAAGGCGGTCACTTCCCGGATCTGGTGCCACTCAGGAAGGTCTCTGGTCAGGTTACTTTTCTGGCGGGATACAGCCAGATTTTTCTCCCGTTTCCCTGCAGGATTATACACAGTTTTACCTGCTCATTCTTTTGTGGGAAGGTATTGCCTTATATTTTTGGTTTTATTTGTTAATCTTTCTTTCTACGCATTCTTTTGAGGGGAGTCTTTGATTCTCTCTCTCTCTCTCTTTTGGTCATGTGCATTTTTCTTGTCTTTGGAATTTGCACAGTACAGGAGGGAATACATTCCTGTTTCTCTTTTCTCTGGTGTTGCACTGCAGGCAGAGTCTGGCTTCTTGCAGTTTCTAGCTCAGTTTTTGGCTGCATGTTTCTACTTGTAATTTGTGGACCCTTACTCTGCATTGATCGAAGGTCCATCTGTTCTTAGCGTGTGTGACCGAAGGGAGATATTCTGCTAGCATGTAGTTTGTGTGGGGGATCAGCAGCAATCCAGCTTGTTCTGATTTCCCAACAGGCGATGTGTTGGAGTTTTAGGCCCAGTGCAATCTCTTATTAATTTCTATAAAACGTCTGCACCGGTTGCCCATGACACACTCACTCTGGTGGTCAGAGACGTGAACCACAGCTGAGGCTACGGCGTGGTCTTCCTAACTGATAGCAGTATCCTCTTATCTCCAGCATTAGATTGTCAAGTCAGCAAGTTCTAACCCTGGTTGGGTCAAGCCTTCTCACATTTGCTTACCTTCGCCTGCCAGCAGTCAAGAGCCGAGGCCTTCGGCTTCCTACCGGTCCCCATATCTTTCTTACTGGTGCAATAGACTGTTGGCGGGACGGTGCAGGCCAGGTGTGCCTCAGCATGGGTTCCTCCTAGCCTCAATCTAGGCTGGAGAACTTAGGCAAGAGAAAAACAGGGAGAAGAGAGAATAACTGAGCAGATCAAATGGACAAACTTCACTTATCAAAAAAAAAAAAGGAACTCTGTATCTCTCAAGCCCAGCAGCAGCTTCTGGTCTCTGAGTGAGGGACCAGGTGATAACGTGTAGTGACCTGTCTGTAACAGATGCAGAGACTGCAACAGAAGGGACAGATTCTGGGCATCAATATTACTCTGATACAGCACTGTCCCATTTAATATTTCAAGATTCAGCCACCTCTAGGGTGCTTGGTGTGACAACACTGGGGCTCAAATTACATGAGAAATTGTAAAAAAAAAAAGAGGGGAGAGAAGAACAAGTAGTTAGTGGCATGAGCTGAGGCACAGAGAGACAAAGTGACTCGCTCGAGGTCATGGGCACATAGAGTCGATGGAGGTAGATGTGTCGGCAGGTTAAAGAATGGGTTTGCTGTGCTTTCTTTACCTTCATGCAGGGGAGAAGTAGCTCTTCCTTCAAAACAGTCAAGGGGAAAGAGACGGGGGTGGGACCCCAGCTGAGACCCCCTGGGCCCTTTAAACCCCTCCGGCCACTGGAGGCTGGTGTGTAGCCTGCCAACTCCCGGCAGCCTGCAGCAGGGAACATAGGAGGAAGCAGTGCAATGAAGCTAAATATTGCTCCCGATTATGTATTTTATTTCTCGGCACGTTTAAACAGTAGACCAAAAATCAGAGAACAGCAACAGTTCAATCAAAACACAAACAAGGACCTGTGAACACTGGGAATACAAATTATTCACTTTCCATACAAAATAATATTTATAAACACCAACACTACCATGCTCTTCCTCTTTCCCACCCCTGGAAGGGGATATCATTTAAAAAAAACTCTGTCCCCAACCCAGATCACCTTCAAATATTCTAAAGAGAATCTTCCAAAACTGAGAAAACAGATGATTGATTATTTAAAAACATTTGTTACCTGCTTATATCAGAGTCACTGTGCTAGGCGGGATTAGGTGATGCCTCATTCTCTGCCATATCAATTCAATAATAAAAATACTCACTAAATGCAGGGTATATGATGGAGGAAGAGAAAGAAAAAAAGAGGCAGAGATGAAGAAGAGGTACCAAGACAGAGAGAGAGGAAGATACAGAGAGAGGAAGAGAAAGACACACAGAAGAAAGAGAGAGATACATACAGGAAAGACAAAGAGAGAGAGAGCTACACCCACACAATAAGGTATAGCAATCTCACCAGCTGTCCCTCCCCAGTGGCTGCTGAGACCCATGGCTCCTCTCTTCTTCCGAGATATAGTCCCATTCCTCCTCCTCCTCTGAACACTCCTCAGTCCAGCAACTCTCCTCTGGGGATTCTCTCCCCTCCTGCCCCATGGATCTGGTGCCTCCATCATGCATCTTTCCAAACCTCATGCACACACTAAATAAAAGAAAAACCCTGCAGCATTATTGTTAGGCACAGACACTGAATCCCAAACGCCTGTAAAAATGACCAGAAATGTCAGGCAGATCCTAGAGGGACTTTAGGCCTAGTCCTGATTTTGTGACCAGTTCCCTCTCCCTAGTGCATTATGGGACTTGGTGTGCTGATTTCACAACATGACAAGTGGTTAGAGCAACAGGCTGAGAATCAGGAAAGCCTGGCTTCAAATCCTGCTTTCCCCCACTGATGCAACCGGGCAAGTTGCTTCACCCTCCATGGCCTCAGGTGCAAACCTAGGTCCCGATGTAATAAAATGCACACTGGGCTATGCGTCCGTTTTTTTTGCGCACACAACTTCACTCCCGATGCAACAGGGAGGTTACCGCAAAAAAAAACAACAAAAAAAAACGTGCACACAGCCATGAGTGAAACTGTATGCACAAATTAGTGCACCGCCATCCAAATCCCACATTAATCAAGACAATAGCTATCACAGAGATGTGCGCAGGCTTAACGTGGGTCTTCATAACACTGAAAATGTAACTTCTGGACAGAGGTAAGGTTTCTGAGGCTGAACCTGGAGATCAGGGTGTGTGGCTCCTGTATTCAGCAGTTATGCATAGAAAACATGATTTCTGCTAAATTTATTTATTTTTTAATAATTGATAGTTTATTAAACAAGCAAAAGTACAAATACAGTAGCCAAATATTTGTACAGTTACAAAGACAGACCCATGTAAACCACAGCAAGTAATTTCCAACATTTTCTTCCCCAAATTATATTTTCTGCATATGAAACAGGGTTGGTGCACATTGCTGTGCAGAACACGATTTGCACGCGTAAAACATGACCTGAATCACCATTTGTGCGCATTAACCAGGATTTATATGCACAAAACATTGTGGGGTCCAAATTCAAAAGCATTTTATCAGATAATTCAGAATTTATCTGGGCTAAATGAAGATTTGGGCCCATTTACGGCTAAATTCTGGCTTACAGCCAGCTCTGCATAACTAGATAAAGTAGATATAAACAAACACTGCCAATAAATGTAAACATCTCACTCCATAGGAGTATATGAAAAAATACAGATGAAAGTAATAATTTAATGAGTTTTTTTGTTTATAAGTTCATGAGTCTATAAGTCACTAAATTTAGACAAATGAAAAAGATATATATACATTTAAAATTGTGAGCTCACTACTGCTGTCATATCTCTGATACATCAGGGGATAGCAGTCCGGGATCTGGCATTAACTTGTATTGGTGTGTTTAACCATTTTTTTTTCTGTATCTATCTTAGAAATGATGATCAATTTTACTCAAAGAATAAATGAGCAATTTACTCATATATAATAAGCAAATTCTTTTGCTGAATATTATTTTGTCTGATTACTGAGTTGCTCTGTCTTTATAAATAATTATTGCTCTCACTAATACATTATCTCTTAGGAACAATGATGTGTTATGCTTATGACATGGTCCTGGACAGAGACAGAGAGAGAGAGAAAGAGAGAGAGAGAGTCACCTACCTATAAGGATACTCATTTTCTCATCCAGTTCTACCTGACAGAGCATGAACCCAAGACACTATACAGCCCCAAAATTTCAATAGTTACAGCTGACTAGGGAGCGGGAGCATGCATGGGCATTTCTCGTATTGGTACTTCTATAGTTAAACCATTAGAAGTGAAAGAACTAGACTTTGTTTTGTCTAGTTTCTTCACTTCTAATGGTTTAACTATATAATTTGACCTGGAAAGCTTTCCTCTCAGCATTCTCTCCTCATTTATTTATTTATTTATAGGCTTTTCTATACCGATATTAGTGGGGACATCATATCAGTTTGCAGCAAAACTATAGTGTGGAAATTACAATGGTAAGTGACCATCATAGGATAAGGACTCCACTGTCAGGATAGACCCAACTTGTGAAGGGAGTGGGGAATAAAAGTGCTGTTTGCTCTCTTACACCTCCATTGGTAGTTACAGTTAGTCCCTCACAAGTAGTTATTCCCTTTTTAGTCACCCCCTCCTTTTACATTTCACTTCTGGACCTAGATGCTCTCCAAGCCCTGGAGTTGAAGATTGATTGTCATACAGGAACTATAACCCTGACTCCCTCAAAGGCCCTGCAGTTTCTTCCCTCTGGAGACCAAAGCTGCATTGACTCTGCCCCAGTACACCTTGAGCAGAAAGAAAGAGATGCCTTGATACAATCTTTGCATATTTCCCTTTGTTTGTGGGTAACAGAAAACAGAAGTAGGATTAATAAAATCTGCTGTCCCTGTATTTATCAAGGTGGATCCAACCACAGCTCCTGCATATATGCCAATATCCCCTCCGCCCAGAAACAGAGGAAGGAATTAAAGCTATCATACATTCCTTGCTCACAAGGAATTCTAATTCATATTAGCACTAACACTCCCATTTGGCCTGTGCCTAAGCCCAATGGCAAGTGGTGCCTCACCCAGGATTTACGGAAAATTAAAATAGAATGTGATTCCTTGTTTTCCTATTGTACCTAATCCAGCCATAGTCCTGTCCACCATACCACCCACAATAATATATTCAGTCATGAATCTTACCGAAACTTTTTTTTACAGTGCCATTACACCCCCAGTCCTACTTTTTATTTCCATTCGTATATAGGGGATTACAATATACATGGATCTGTCTACCTCAGGGCTACTCTGAAAGTCCTCCCATCTTTAACCAGCTTCTACAAAACGATTTGGCTGATGTGACCCTCCAAGGCACATTGGTACAATATGTAGATGACCTTTTGCTCTTTTCCACAGACATTACTCACCACCTTAACTCACAAAGGCCATAAGGTGGACCTTAAGAAACTGCAACTTGTCCAAGGGCATTTCTTGTCCCTCGAAACTAATGCAGTTGCCCCTGATTGAATTGCTTCTATTTTATGTGTCTCTTCCCCAAAAAAGAATCAGACAGCCTACAGTCTTCCTACATCATACTGGATATTTTCACCAATGGATCAATGAGTATGCCCTTACGGCAGCACCCCTGGAGGCCCTACATCTGATACTCTTGAAAAGATTGAAGAGCTTCAGAAAGCCTTTGATGCTTTAAAAACTACTCTAGCCCAGGCTCCCACCTTAGGTCTACCAGACTATAGCAAACCATCTAATCTGTATGTAACGCAACGTAATGGTTGTTCCATGTCGGTTCTCATCCAGTCCCATGGACCTCAGCAAAAAGCAGGAGTTGCATCTTTGTCATCCTACACTTTGACAAACTGACAGCAGCAGAAAGAAGAACACAAGACAAGGAGAGAGCTAGAGAGAGAATAAATCTTATTTATTTATTTATTTATTTATTTAGCTAGCTCCTAGCTAGCTGGGCTGTTAGGAGCTGAGACATCCTGCAAAACACTTTCTCACTGAGCCTGAGATTCAGGGAACCTATTGATTGTGTGGGGCCTGGCCTAGGCTGAGCCTTGCTCATGGCTTCCCTGCCTCCTCTGCTTCCACTCTCTTCCTCTTGCCTGGGCCATGTTGCCAGTTCCCACCTGAAGAAAATCACTAAATCTACTGAGAAAAGACTCCAGCATATAAAATGTACCTAGTACCACAGATCAGCACTTTTGAAAGCAGCAAAATGATCAAGAAGCAGATGGCTGGTAGGTGATTGTGGACTCCCAGCCTTATGCAAGTGGTTACAAGATAAAGGAGGACAATCTCGGCAGAATGAGAAGTTCATAATCCGGGCTGGAAGGAGTCAATGGCACTGGCGGTTGACAAGGAAGTCTTGCATTTGATGATAAACAGCCCAACTGTTCCAAGGATTTAGAGAGGAAAGTGAACAAAGAAATGGCTTGGTGGTTAGAAACAGATGGGTTCAACTTATTCAGATACATTAGAGGCATTCCGGAGTGTTCCAGGGCAGGGCTAATGCCAGTATCCTGCGTTTTCTGGCTAAGTTAGTAGATA
Organism: Rhinatrema bivittatum; assembly: GCF_901001135.1. Classification (NCBI taxonomy): domain Eukaryota; kingdom Metazoa; phylum Chordata; class Amphibia; order Gymnophiona; family Rhinatrematidae; genus Rhinatrema; species Rhinatrema bivittatum. Next base: position 23,252,481 of record NC_042630.1, read on the forward strand.
ATTTTTGACATGGCAGAGCTAAATCCTACGTTATCTGGATACATTGGATAACATAGGCTTCATCCTTGGTAGATTCAAGGACTCAGTTTTGCCACTGAACATCTAGTTTAAGTTAACTGGGTAAATTTATCTGGTTAATTTACCCAGACAGACCTCAGAGTCCATACATACTCAGGTATAAAATCAGGACTGCCTGCCCTTGATGACCCATATTACCCCCATATTCTATCTGAATACCCTCTCATAGTTCTCATAAATTCCCCCCTACCCCCCGTGTTTCCATCTAGATGCCTTTCTTAATTCTTACAGATTATCCCTGTATCCCATCTGGATGCCCTCTCATAGATTACTCCTGTATCCCATTTGGATGCCCTCACATGGTTCTCAGATTACTTCTGTATCCCAAGCCCTCTCATAGTTCTTATAGATTATCCCTGTACACCATGCCCTCTCATAATTCTCATATATTATCCCTGTATCCCATCTGGATACCCCCTCATGGTTCTCATAGATTATCCCCCCCGTATCCCATCTGCATGCCCTCTCATCATTCTCAGACATCCCCATCCCATGGCTGCCAACTGCTTTATCTTCTGTACCAGAACTGCGAGCAACTTCAAAACTCGCAGACCAGCACTTCCTGCTTCTGATCTCATGCACCATGAGGAAGGGCCAGCTCACGAGTTTTGAAGTTTGCTTGCAATGTCGGCTCAGAGGAGATCGAGGAGCTGGCAGCCACAGGATGGGCTCCGGCCCAGCCCTGCAGGCACTGACGCACAGCTGCTGGAAGAAAGCTGTGCGGTCGCGTATTTTAAAAGGAACATTGCTGTGCCATACTCTTGCTTTACATGCAGCAGTGGGATGCCTGCATGGGGCTCAGATAAGGATCCACTCTGCAGCTGCCTGTGCCGAACTCCTGCTTTGTCTATGGAGGTGAAACCTGCATGGGTCTTTGATCATAATCAATACAAGCACTGCCCCCAGACTCATACAGATTCATAATGGCTGGAGCAGTGAAGCAGGCAGCAGTTTACCCCGTCTCCACCAAGATCTCCTCAAGAATATCAAAATGAATTAAGGAGGGTCTACATAATTTAGTTGGTTTTGACATCCATGTACATTTAAATTCAATAAATAAATGTAAAATATGCTTCTTTTAGCCTCCCAGGAGACGTTTCTGTGATTCTTGCCTCGGATGTTAAGATTCTGAGGGCATTTTCCTTCCTCTGGTTGGCTGCTCTTGCCATTTCTCCGTATCTGACCCCAGGGCTTACTCTGCTTCCCCTCCCTCCCCCCCCCAAGACGGACTTCCCTATTCCCAGTGGGGTGGGGGCAGTGGGAGCCCGGGTCAGCATTAGCAGACGGAGCACTCCCTCATGGCCGCCCCCTCCCCAAACTCTGCCTATGCCCCGGGGGGGCATCTCCCCGTCCTACGTTCTGCCCCCCTCCTCCCTGGAGCTCAAGCTTCATGGTGCAGGGGCCGAGGGGGCGATGACAGCCTGGAAAATCCTCAGGACTGGGGCAGTGAGCCTCTTCAAAGTGGATCCAAACATTCAGCTAATTTCATTGCTGGGCCAATGTGCCATGGGTTGGCAAAGTAATACTTGGAATGATTAGAATAAAAATATCCAAATACGATTCACAAAATCTCCCCCCCCCCCCCCCCCCCCCCAAATGAGCGATTTTTCTAGCCTTTGTGCAACAACTCCTGGGACATCCCAGGCTGGAGCTCACAACCTGAATTCCTACTCAAGACTGAGAAGAAGAGGGGGTGAAGCCTTGCACGGAGGGCTCGGATAAATCAGTATCTCTGTTCCTCAGCCACTACACCCCTTCCCTCCTTTCCTTAATTCTCCAGATCAAATCTTTTTATCATTAATAAAGAAAACAAATACAGGAACTGTAATAAGCTCGTACAATGAAAATGAAGCATATGTATAAGAGAGAAAAAAACAAAACACCACACATATTCACTCTAATCTACCCCCCAGTTCTCTTCTGTCCCATAAATGAAGAAGGAACCCAGATCCCCCTAACCCCCACCAAAAACAAATCAGTACTAAGCTCCATGCATGAAAAGTTTCTCTCTCTCCCGCACCAGGGGAAAGCGAATTTGCTTACCATAACCAAATTTCTCCATAGACAGCAGGATGAATTATCCATGACAGATGGGTGACATAATCAGACGGTACCAGATGGACCTTTTTTCCTCAGGTCACAGTTTTTGCTCTATTAAGCATGCATAGAAGTTCCTGCATGTGTGCTGCCTCGTGAGCTCCTCAGGGGATTGCAGAGCTTAGCTTCAGCTAGGTAGTCAACTCTCCAGGGAGGTGGGTGGATATTAAGCATGGCTAATTCATCCACCCTGTTAACAGTAAGCAGACTTGCTCACTCTGTCGACAAGCAGGGTTGAGTTAGCTATGACATATGGGGAATCCCAAGATAAGAGTTGCAGCACAGTACTTACTGAATAAAGCGATCTGATCTCACCATGAAGAGTGGATTATTGGGTGAACAGGCTGCACAAAACTGTCCAAATTTGCAGTCACTTCTTGACAGTAATGGGACGTGAAGGTGTGATCTGATGACCAAGTTTCAGCTTTGCAAAATGTCTTCAATAGGTACAGCTTGCAGATGAGTCACGTAGGTAGCCTTGGCTCTCACTCGATAAGCCTTTACGGAGTTTATGATCTGGAGGCCAGATCAGTGATAGACTGTAAATAAGTTGTCCACTGTATTAGGACTGCCCATTGGATCAGAAGTGACTTCATCCTGAGGTGGAGCCATCCAGTGAGACAGATCAGGATAGAATGTTGAACAATTAAGGTAGTGGTGGAAGGTGGGAGAAGCACAAATGCTAAGCAGACTCCACAATCTCGAGCAACCAACAATCCTTGGTGGATTTTCCTCACCTTCAAGGTAAAGGCCAATTCTTCCCTCACTGGTGGATTCAAGGTCTAGGAGTCAAGTGTGGTCAAAAACTAGGCCCGGGTTTGGTTTGGGCCTGCTGTGACATCTTTGTTTGATGTCTCTCATTCTTCACATCCACAAGCTAGAAGCACGATACCACGATACCACTGAAATTGGCGGCAAGGGCATCGTTAATATATAAGGCTTGGGGATAACCTGCACGGAACGGCAATTACTACCATAGGAAACTTGCTGGGCAGACTAGATGGTCCATTTCGTCTTTTGCTGCCGTCAGTGATAAAGTAGGTTCAGATGTCTCAGTGAGGATAGTAGTTCAAGTCTAGACAGAAACGTGCTGCCCTTGATGTGGGCACCGTTCTAAGCTGACCCCTGTTCACCTGAGCTTGGTACATCTGCCAATGTATCACTTCCACCAACATCTAAGAATGGAACCAGGTTTATCCACTGAAGGATTTCCTGTTTAAACAGCCTATAAGCAGTATTGCTAGGTTCTCTCTGTTTTGTGTATAATTATTGTTTATTTTGGTTGTTTAAATAGGTTTTTTTTATTATGAATGTTTTATTTTGAACACCACTTAGAACGCTAGATATATTATGGTAAATAAAGTTTTGCTATTTGGTGGGTTCCAATGGCAGCTGCTGATGATCTGGCTGCAGTTATCAAACAGTTCATATCCTAAGTGAAGGAGCGATGCTCGTCCTCCCCTGTGTCCCGAAGAACCTGTGGCTATCTCAGCTGGTCTCCTTCCACCGACTCTAGAAGCAACTTCAGCTTCCAGATGCAGTTGTGAAAGTACTGCACCATGTAAAACTGGCGGGCTGCCAAGCAAGCATTTAGCATCAAGCTCTGGAAAACCTTTTTCCTGAAGATGTCCGACAACAATCTAGGAATGTTACCTGCTGGCTTGCTGGAGAAAATCTTTTATTGGCTTAGCTTCTTTTAGGGCGGATTCTACTACGACCGAATAGTGGGGTAGCTGTACAACCCCAAATCCCGGGGTTTACTGAACCCTGTACTTAAGATCCAGCTTCCTGGCTACTGGGGGGATAGATGCTGAGTTATCCCATATTCTTGCTTGTAATTCCCACAGGGTCAAGTGGATCAAGATTGCTGCGGGCTCCACCGGAGTTTCCAGAATCCAGAGAAGGTTGAAGACTACAGCACGGGGGTCCTTGATCTTGTGAATGCGGACCTCCAAGGCCTTCCCCAAACTTATCCAACATCTTGGCATAGGAGAGGTCTTCTGGGGATGGAGTGTCCCAGAGGATCAGGTAGGGGTGTTGGAGGGAATTCCTGAACCTTCCTCCAATCTGAGGGGTAAGGGAACACTAACCCAGGAACCCCAATGCTGACTTAGGTGACTGGGGTGGGGACCTCAGAGGGAAACAGTCTCAGAGGGAAACAGTCCCAGAGAATGTCCTTAGACTGGCTGAAGAATGGCAGGTACTAGACTCCACCCTTGGGCTCTCTGATGGGATCCTCCTTGGTGAGGAGGCTAGAGGGACTCCACCTTAGGGGAACAAAGCTGAGATTCTGGACAGAAGAGGTTGAAGAGTACCCTTCTCACCTCTACCTGCCAGTGAGGCAAAGAAAGTCTTCACCAACACTATGGGCTGCTGTGTCCTGTGATTAGGTGTTGGGAGAAGAACATCTGAAACCAACATACATTCATCCCTTCCTGGAGCAACTGGGAAACCAGTGGCACCTCCGAACAAAGGGCGAAATCTATGCTCCAGAAGCATCAATGGAAATACTGCCCTGGAGATAGGGGTCAATTAAGTGAAGCAAATCCCTTTCAGGGCCTCCTGCTTTCTTTGCGTGTTGATGGAACTGGAAATGCAATGAACAGCAGCGTCAGCTGCACCAAGACTGGGTCACAGGCTCTTGTGCCGAGGCCTGACGCGTCAAGGACTCCAAGACCTGGCCCATCGATGGCACCAGGGACACATCGACGACGCCAGATGTGCCAACAGTGCTGAGCCTTGGTGCGCTGATAGGGTCATCAGGTCTTGCTGCATCACTGGAGCCGTATGCGCTGTAGCGAAACCAGAAATGTTTCAAAGGTGCCAACTGTGCTGCCAGCTCCAGCAAGCTCTGTGGGGCCTATACGGGACTCAAGCACTCCTCAATCAGATGCATTCATGCCTTGCTCAACCCCATTGGAGGCCTTTACCGAGGGTGGGGGGGGGGGGTGTCCTGCTCCTGTTCAACGGCACCGGGAGAACTCAAGGAGGAGGAGGTAAGCTTATGCTTAGGTATTAGTTACAGGAATTTTGGCCTAGGAATAGGAATTTAATGAATATTAAATTCGAGTGTCAAATGCTGATTGCTGATTTGTTAAAAGCTTATGATGGATTTCTCCTGATCACATATAAAGTATTATTTTCATCTGTGTCACTCAGATTTCTTAAGTTTTGGTCCCGGACTGTAACCTGTTTATCTGTTTGCATGCAGATTTGATAAGATCTAATAAAAAAAAAAAAGTCAGAGTTTAGAAACTTTACTTTTAAAATATAGTTTGGCAGAAATATACAAAGCCAGCTTTGTGGCCTCTGGGGAATCCCATAAAAGGGGTTTTTCTTAGGGATTCTCCACCGTATGGGTCAGAGTGCTATGTATATAAATGTCCCATATAGCACCACGCACATTGTCAGCACCGTATAAATACTATAATGCCCGATACAGAGCCTCAGCGCCGTATAAATAAAGCAATGTTTTGTACAGCTGTACAGTACCTAACTGTAACCTACTCTGAAGTGGCTGACCAGTCACAAAAGGCAGAATATACGTTTTTAAAAATTAAACAGAATAAAATGAGGGTAGCACCTTGCATGGCTGTGCACACCCCATCAGTTACATACTGTAATGGCTCCCATATTCCTCCTCTGCCATGCAGTGGGGCTGGGTCATGCGGACTTGCTGGGGAGGGACTCTTTGCCTAGGGAAGGTCTCTAAGGGTTCAGGCAGCAGGGTTGATCCTAGACTCAACCCTCCATCCCCAGACTACCACATTCCCCCCTTCCCTGTTGAATTTAAAGCCTCCCTGGCCTTTCTTATCACATCCAAGCAGGACGGGAGTCCACCAAAGGTTTACCTTCTCCCTTTGGATATTAAATCTCTGGGGTTAAAGCTAAGTGAATTATGAATGCCCCTGAGAAGATGAGTGAATGGGATGACACCGGACTGGTGCCAGTGCCCACCTATGTTTCAAGCCTGTGCTAATGCAGCCCCCCTGCCTGTGCAGATCAGACGACTGGAAATGTCTCCTCCAGCTTGCCCCCTGCCCCATTCCTGTCTCACTGCTGTGCTTGGGATTTTACAGATCCTTAAAGCACCGATTTTCACTTTTGTTTTGCTAAAGCAGCCTATAAATAAATGAAATAAAACGTGAAATTTTGTAGACCCCCCCCCCCCAATTCTCTCTCTCTCCCTATCTCCCTCCCAACTCTACAACAAGTTGTGTAGAACCAGCGGCAATGTACTAAATTTACACACAAAAAAGAAATAATAAAAGGTACTGGGCTGGGTCCAGCAGCAGCTGCAGCCTCCACCTTCCACCTTTTTCCAAACCGGGTAAAAGCAGCAAGGTCAGAAAAGCTTGCGGGTTGGTGACCTGGCAGAGACTCGGTCGCCACTCCCTGGAACCTTTTCGCCCTGCCCTTCGGGTCTGGCCCAAGCCGCCTGCTGCAGCTCCGATTACTGGAGGGGAACGGGACGGACATTTCTCAAACCTTGCTCCCCGCGCCTGCCCTAGAGCAAGGAAGACTCACCGGCCTGGGATCGGCAGCTGCACTGTAGGCCTGACGAGTGCAATGCCTTGCGCCAGACCGACCACGGGGTGGCGCAGCTGCGCTCGCAGCTCTCCAGGAAAGCGGTTCCTAGAAAAGGTGTTTTCTTTTAAAAGGGAATCATTCCCGTAGCAAGGGTCACACTGGCTACTGTGAAAAGGGATGGGCAAGAACGTGGACGCCAGGGCAGCGATGAAAGGAATGCATGAGACGCCATCGCAGTGTGTGAGGGCAGTGAGGAGGGAGACGCCACCGCAGTGTGAGAAGGTGAAAAAGGGATGGGAACAATGAGCGAGACTCCAGCACAGCGATGAAAGGAATGCATGAGACGCCATCGCAGTGTGTGAGGGCAATGAGCAGGGAGACTCCATCGGGGTGTGAGAAGGCAGTGATAGGGAGAATGAATGAGACTTCATTGGAATGCATGATGAGAAATGAGGCTCCAGCACCGAGGGTGAGCGCAGTGATGAGAGAAGTGAATGAAACTCCAGCACAGTATATGAGGGCAGTGATGAGAGGAGTGAGACAGACAGCAGTAATGGGGATAATTAGTGAAATTCCATTGCAGGGTGGGCGTGCACTGGTGACAGGAGGGAGACTCCAGTGATAGGGAGAATTAGGGATACTACATTGCAATGTGCGAGGGAATCTCCAGCATGGTGCATGAGTGTAGTGATGGCAGGACTGAAGGAGATGCCCTTAGTGTGGCTGAGGTCAGGGGTGCAATACTTTCTACAGTGGCAAGAAAAACAATTAAAATCCCATAGCAACTTTTATTAATTTCATTATGCTAAACAAAACGGATGAGACACCAAAGAACAAAGTCAGACAAAACATGGAAGGAATGGGTGGTTTTTACTGCAGATTTCCAATTTCTTCCTGTAAGCAGGACAGACGAATGCCCTGCACCAGATGGCCTGGCATCCCAGACCTGGGCCACCATTGAGTTCATAAGTACATATTTTGGTTTTCCCCAGACACCTAGATTTAGAGCAGAAGTTCCCAAACCTGTCCCAGGGACCCCCCAGGTAGTCAGGTTTTCAGGATACCCACAATAAATATGCATGAGATAAAATTTGCATGCTATGGAGGCAATGCATGCAGATTTTCTCTCATGCATATTCACAGTGGATATATGGAAAACCCAACTGCCTGGGGGTCCTCCAGGAGAGGTTTCTGCACCACAAATCAGGAGAACAGCTCTGCACGTTTCAATGTCACCAACCCTTTGGCCAGCGATTATGGTAGGTTTATCCCTTCCCCCCTAAACTGGTCCAGGCAGCGTCCACCTAGCCTCCTGCAGGAGCATGGCCAGTAATGGCCAATCAGCTTGGCTGAACCCAGACATGCCCTTGATATGTGGCCCCCACCCCCAAGTAAAGAGCCACTCAGAAACAGGGAGTGCTAGACCACCTCTAGGCTCATCCTGATTCTGACCCAACCACTGTAAGCCTGGTTTCCCCCCCATAATCCTACTGCGGACCCTCCATGTCCCTCCTAGGCTCTCTCTCTTACTCCCCAACTCCTGAGGATCTTCTGTACCCATCCCACAAAGGAGGGGGCCTCTGTGCTTTACAAACCCTTTGCTCTCCTACCTTGAGGATTCTTTGTGCTTCTCGCAGGCTCTCTTCAGTTTGAATATCCCCCACCCCCCTTTAAACAGTGCTTGTGAAGATATCACATAGGCAGAGGGAGACACTGCAGTTGGCTAAAAGGTAGGAGCTTACTGGCCCCAGCTGCAATAGAAGGGAAACATCTGCTCCCTTAAGGATTCAGTTTTATCTTTCAAGGTATGGTATGGTATACCTCCGGCCAGACAATGGGGCCTTTATTATGGAATCTGGCCCATAATCGGGATAGGGCTCATTTACTCCTGGAGATTGCCCTCTGCACTGGAAGATGGGTCTTTTTCAATCTTTTGGGAGATGAGCCTTTTCTTGCAGGTATCCGTATGTAATCTACTGGCCTCTTAGCTCAGTCCTGCACCAAGCCCCAGGACACACAACCCCCAGGGTACAGTCCCAACAAGGAGTCCTGTAACAAATGGGAAAAAAAAAGTTTCCCCTCCCATCACCCCAAGTCCTGAGATATTCAGCATTTATGGGTTCCATCCTGGGGGGCCACCATCTTCCTGGGCAGAGGCCGGCCTAGGTCCAGGAGCACTCGGACTGTCACAGCAACTCTGGTCAGGCCCTCATCTTCCAGAATATGCTGAGGCTGGCACAGCGCGTCCTGCAAGAGTGGAGAGGAGAGAGAGTCAGCACACAGGAGAGGCAGAACTAGCAGACCTTTTCTATTCTGAAGCCATGCAAAATCAAATCTTTGATAAAAGCAAGCCTCTGCCGTACCTGAGGATGAGGGATGAAAGCAGAAGATTGCAATGTGGGCTGCCACAGCCAGGTTGGCTCTCCAGCATGATAAATGGCTAACCTGCTTTTTAATTAAGGATTAGGATCCCTCCCCCACCGCACATGAAGCCAAGTATAGCACCACCCCTTACACAGAGCAGCAGCTTAAATTACTCCTAGGTTTTTTGACAGTCATCCTTAAGCAGGCTGGGATGTGTAGTCCTGCTTTTCCCTTGCAGGGAAACTGTAAACCCCATAAGCACATTGAGAAGAGAGGCACATGCTATCCATAAGGTTATTGCCCTACCTTCAGCAAGTTGCTTTTATTTTCCAGCAGCAGGTACAGGCAAGGCAGCACAGCTGAAGAAAACCAGGCTGTGTTTTTCCCTATTGTCACCAGTGGAGACTGGCAAGTACTGCATTTCCCTGTTTGCACTTGGCAGAACCTCCTTTCTGCACCCCTAACAGACACAGCTTTGACTTGCTCAGCAGGTTGGTTATGTAGAGCCCAAGACAAGCCTGGACAGGAGCTGGGAGGTGCAGGAACAAAGCACGCACAATTTAAGCCATGTCTTTTTGCTTTTGGCTGCACCTCTGCTGTGGGATCCGTGAAGCCAGGAGCAGTTTTGATATGGACTGGAGCAATCTGCAAGGCAATTTACCATCTTTGGCATGGGTAAAGGTACCTGCAGGTATTCAGAGTGCATATAGTTTGTGCTGGTGGGCAGGTAGAGGAGTATGAAATTTTGTGTTCATGGGCTATTTTTCTTCCCTGCCCTAAACATGCCTCCTTTCCAAACTGAAAATATCTTTCCAAAACGTTGAAGAAATAAAAGGTGTATAAACTGGTAGGTCAAATGCACTCAGCAGATCTGGGAAGGATTTGAATACATCCTTTATCCAAATTTGTCCAAGATACCATAAGCCTTTTTTGCTCCCACGCTCCAGGGGAGAAAACCAATCCACAGTTTAGTCCCAAACAAGTAAGTGTGTTGTGGCAGATCTTAATTGTGAGAAGCCATAGGATAGCCTCTATGAATCCTAGAAAGCACCAAAGAGTTAGAAAGGACGAAAAAGAATGGAGGTGAGACTAGACCCTTGACCCTGCACCATGACCACAAAGAGACACTGTCATGAAAGTATCCCCGGATCCCCAAGAGCCTGGCCGCCAAATAGGAAAACATAGCTGGGAGGTCTAGCCTGCCCCAAGCCTATTGGCTGCTGAAAAGTTTAAATGCAAGGAACTCTTCCCCCCACCTTTAAAGGGAACTAATAGCCCCTCCGAGATATGTAAAAGCTTTCTGAGGGATCTCCTAACAAGATAAACTGCCCAACAAAGATTAAGGAAGAGGGGTCCATTCTTCCAGAGTAGCAGAATAGTTGATCTGAAAAAGATCTGCAATGGCAGCAGACAGATGTATCCCTAAATATTTAAAATGGGTGCATGCAAGAGAAGACCAGAACAAAGCACCCTGGGAGTCTTGTTCTCTTGCCTATATTCAGAACCACTGATTTGGAGTAATTAGGCAGCTATCCCGAGATACAGTTGTACTGATGGAGCAAGGACAGTAAAGAAGGAGCAGGTAAGATCATCATCCGCATAAAAAGAGCAATTTTGGCAGAAACCCTTACGGAATTGAAAGCCCCTGTATACGAGGGTCGCCCCTGATCTTCCAGGCCAGAGGTTCCAGTGCTAGATCAAAAAAGTGGAGACAGGGGACAAGCTTGGCTGGTCCCTCTAGCAATCATGAACAGGTCTGACGGCCAGAGGCTAACCCTAATCCTTGCCTCTGGATTACAGTACAGAGCCTTAATCCGGCTCAGAAAGACAGACTTAATTCACTTGATGCAACACAGCAAACATATATAACCAAGAAATCCGTTCCATTTCCAGGCCTGCCTTCCGCTCTGGAACTGGCATGTCTCTTCACCTTCACGTATTTCGCCTACATGGACTGCTGAAGCAGTTCAGTTCACCATGCGATAGTGGTGCTCTCTCTGCAAAATGTTTGGTATCACACTCGACTACACAAAAGCAACCATCTGCAAGGCAATAGGTAAGCTGAGCATACCAACTGTACCCTTAAAACTTCCTCCACTCTTCTGTCAATGAGCGTCAAGACAACTAGGCTGCCCTCTTGCCTTGGGCTGAACTTTACCATATCAACACCTCCACGAGCTCCTCCCCTTTCCAACTGGCTTATGGAAAATAACCATTGCCTACTTTGCCACTGCTTGTGTCAGTTCCTTCTCTGGCAGCTCATTTTTCAGCCCAGGAATTGCATGAATTATGGGCATGGACTAATCAATTGAATGAGAAAGCCTCCACCTGGACAGAGAGAATGGAAGATACCCAGCTCCCTGATTCAAGATAGGGAAGGTGGTCTGGCTAAGTATGCACTACTTAAGTCTATGACTTCCTTCAATGTGCTTGGCATCACGCTTCATTGGGCCTTTTTCCGTGCTGTGTCAACTGGGTCAGTTAAGGCTACCACCCATGTTAAAGATCCATAACATGTTTCATGTGCCCTTGATCATACCAGTAGTGCCCTCCTCTTGGCCCTCCACAGTGCCAGCTGAACGCCAGGAGTTAATTGCAGTCAGAGATAATATATATGAAGTTCAAGAGATCCTGGACTCCTGCAGAAGGGACAGATGAGTAGAATTCTTAATCTCATAGAAGAACTATGGCTCAGAAGAAAATTCAATGGGCCAACATGTGCGTCCACACACCGGTTTTAAAATTCTCCTTTAAGTGTATACTGCTGGTTCAGAATGAGTTTTATTTTTTCTCCCTTTAGTTACCTGTGTGCATGGGGTTTGTGTTGTGAATCATATAATTAATTTTTGGCTGTTAAATTGCAACACAGATGTTTTTGAATCTTAACTGTTGCATACATTCAAGAATATAAATTCTCAGATAATAGCCAGCCAGCAAACATTAAAAAAAAAAAAGTTTTTTAAAATGATGAGCACTGTTGAGAGCGCTATTCTGGCACATATTTAATTAATTGAATTTTGTTCAGGCTAAAGAGTTCCCATAAGAGAAGTAAGAAAATAAAGTTTAACGCACTGTCCTATTTATTCTTATACTAAACTAAATGTACAACTAATATGAGTTAATGAATGAATACAATAGATGATGTGTTGTGTATGTGTGGACATGTCCACCATCGATTGTAAGAACCTCTGTGGATAGGGAAATTTCTACAGTACCTGAATGCACTCTGTAAGTGTCAATAAGCAGAATGTAAATCAAATAAATGGAAGAGTGAATTTGTACAGAACTATAGATGTATATGTGAATATAGTGCATAACTTGTAATTTCAACTAACGTCATATCAACATCACAGAATTTGGACGTTTCTTGATTTTGATACGCATTTTCTCTCTGAAACACCTGAAGTGTGGAAAATAAAATCCCTATACCTTGCTGCATTGGGATTCTCTGCATGTTTTACACACAAACATGTCTAAATATCTTATAATTTAATAAATGTTAATTTATTATGACTTAGTTCCTCTTGTATACATCATTCACTGGAAGTATACAAGTTGATGTTTTAACCTGACAGAACATGTAATTAAAAAGTACTTTTTTTCCCCATAAAGGTTAAAAGGGGTTGCATCATTTATCACCATGAATACCACAGCTATTAAATTACAATTCCTAACATTCACTTTCATGCAACATTAATTTATTGCCTCTTTTTCCTTTTACCCTGCAAGGAGGTAGTGTGGGTTTGGTTTGGTTTTTTTTTTTGGGGGGGGGGGGGGTGAGGGAAAGTTTGTACTTTTTTCTCAGTTAGCATATGCAATTCTGATTGTCTTTAAATTTTCTATTTATGGAACTTCCATAGTTATGAGTGATCGTGTATCCTTTCTTATCCATGATTTTGGTATTATGTATTCATCTCACTTTGTTACTATTTATTTATTTATGAACTTTTCTATACCGATGCTCATGAAAAGACATATCGCACTGGTTTACATATAACTCAAGGTTGAAAATACAAACAGGGTGATTTAAACAGGATTTGCAACTTGAAAACTGAGAGGGTAGTCAAGAAATTAACGGTGGGGGAAATAGAGGCAAAGAGACTATGTACAGAAGAACATCGAGCGAAAAGAGTTTACAACTTTAATTAGGAAGTGAAAGATGTAATATAAAGTCTGGGGTTAGCTTCCCTTCTTCAGGGAAACACTTGCCTAAAGAGCCACGTCTTAAGCTTTTTTTTAACATCCAGTAACCACTAGTAATCTTAGTGGTTATTGTGCCCCAATATTACTTGTGACGTTATGTTTGATTATTGTACATTCGTCATATGGTTATTAACCCCATGATTATGAGCATCAATAGGTCTCTGCTGCAGCATTCTGCACAGGTTATCTGGAGGTTTGGCAACCCTCTCACCCAAAGTATTGATCCGGAGGCCCTGCATTCGTCTGTCGTTTTTCATTTCAAATTTAATGCATTAGGCATTCAGTCTTTGCTACACACACACACTTTACCATCCACAGAGTTCTGGAAATCGTAGCATGTGGCAATCGTTCTATTAAAGAGGGTCTCAGAAAGCTCGTCAATCATTCTGGAACAGATTGGCCAAGACAACTTCCTGTCATCAATTCATTCATTGGCTCAGGCATCTTGAGGGGGGGGGGGGTGTCCCCCATACCAATGATATAATGGGCCCAGATATATCTTTGTGGGTTAACTCTTTCTTTCAGGACTACAGTACAGATCATACTCTTTAACAAATACTTATCTTGCAGCATAAGCCATTACGCTGAGACAGTTGGTTTCTACTCCTGCACTGTTGCCTATGCTATTTGGCTTTAGCATTTCTTTGCTAGAATAGATTTGGATGCATCCTTCTTTACATTGCCCCCTGAATCATCTTCAGGAAGAGAACCATTTTCTGACTACAACTCTCCACCGACCATCGATTGTTACTCCAATTGGCCATGGATACTGAGGAACTTGGGAGACATTTTTAGGAAATAGTTTCTTTCCAGTGCTGGCTTTCCAAAGAAATGTTTCCACTCACAGCTGGCCATCATGTCGACTCACATCGGCCTTGCTGTCCTCATACTTTGGTTGCTTGTCTGGGTTAAACAACTTATTTATTTAAAAGGACTTGTTACCTGCACTCTCCAAAGTTTGGGATGGGTTACAAATAAAACATTCATAATAAAATAATCACAATAAGAAACAGAACATGTAAAAACAAAAACAAAGAAAAACAAGCTTTCATGCAGGGCTGGGCCTGTAAAGAGCCTATGTTTTATGGAGGCTGGACTAGGAGAAAAATTATGGCCTGTTAAGATCTTTGTATGCTTGATTAAATTAAAAAAAAAGCCTTGAAAATTTAAGAAGTCTTTTGCATCGGATATGGATGTTATGTGGAGTGATATGGCATTCCATATTATGGGGCCAACAATGGAAAAGGCACGCTCATGAGTCATTGAGAATCTGGCTTGTTTAGGCGGGGGTATATTGAGCAGGAATTGATTTTGTGATCTAAGAGTTCCTGAGGGAACATAGACATGAAGGATTGCACGCAACCAACGACTGTATTAGGTTCTGTATTATGAATAGTATTTTATATATTATCCTCCATTGTATAGGCAGCCCGTGGTGGGAGTGTGGATGAAAGGAAGCCTCTGAATCTGCTGACAGGGCCCAAGGAGCCTGGGGCGAAAGTTGGAAACCAGATTGCATAAAGTGCGGAGTAGAATCCATCATTGGACGGTTATGCATCAAACACACTGGGCCTCTAGGTGTGGAGCGCATCAGTGCATGGGAGTGCATTGGGTGTGCCAGTACACTATGGCGGTGTGTTGTGCTTCAGATGCATCAGAATTCCATGCATTGATGCACATGAGGAGGGCACAGAAACTCCCCGCATAGAGTTTCTTGTGCTTCTTTGATGCATGCAGCAGCTCTTCCGAATGGCGTTGCTTTGACTTTGATGCATGCTGGGCAGTTCCACTCGACCACAAGGCTTCAGAATACGCTGATGGGGAAGTTTTCAGAGTTCCATCCCACCCCACCTGGCAGAGTTATGTAATCTGTGCTCCAGGCTGACTTGCTACAGGCTCCAGCCAGACTGACATAGCTGTTTTTATTTTGGCCGCGCTGTAGCACTGTGACTGCAGGGACATAATACAGCAGGGCTGGCATTTGCTAGAGCATGAGTTGGGCCCATCAGTGATGGACATAATCTGGCCCCAAATACAGCTCTTAAAGCCACTAACTATGCCTTTCTTCTTCCCATGACATGAGAGGGTCGAAGGGGTGGGGTTCCAGAAGAATCTAAAGTCATCTGTGGATTTTTTTTTTTTAAGTTGCACTGAAAAGTGCTGCTTGTGGATGCTGCTGAGGCAGTGAGGCAACAAAAATGATACACAATTATTTTCCTAAAGAAGTTATGAGGAAAAAATTAGAGATTGAGTACATGTTCATGCTTTAGCTCAGGGAAAAAACCCCAAAAAACTTAGGCAGCTCACTCATGTGGGACCTTCTGTACATGCTCAGCTGATCTCAAAGCTCTACTAGCTTGGAAATACAAGTCCATTCGATGCCACTGGATGTCACCCACACCTAATGGCTAATTCAGCCTGCTTATCAATGGAAAAGGGTGACATAATCATGCCTGTTGGTCACCCCCAGCAGATAGAGACAAACTCATTCATGTGGTCTGAAGCAATAGGATGAAAAGGAAGATGCTCAAACTGAGCTATGAGAAAGACGACTTGCACTGTTGTATGACATTACACAAAAAAACACACAAAAACCCCCCACAAATAAATTACCTCTCTTATGTGGCTGTAATGTTATGCTTGTTCAAGAAGCAGTGCATGCACATTAATCTCATGAATATTCATTGCAGATTTCCTAAAAGGAGAAATAACGACCCACCTGATAATTTCCTTTCCTCCAAGGAAGGCAGGCCAATCCACACAAGTGGGTTATGCACCTCTACCAGCAGACTGAGTCAGAGTAAAGTTGACTTGCTGATGTGACAGACATATAGCCCTGCCCTGACATGAGTCCGCCACTATTCCCTGGAAAAGCCAAAACTGTGGACAAACTGATTAACAGTCAACCACTCATGATTCCAACCAACTGGGAACACTGAGCTCAGTTAAAATAATTAACATGCACCAAATGTAAGAACTGTTATGCCACTTACCAGTCAAACGCATTAACAGAAACAACACTCTGTCGCCCGACCTAAGGGACAAATTAAAAACAAGCAGGCAGGTCAGGGCGGGTTGTGGTTGGACTGCCTTCCTTAGAGGAAAGGAAGTTCAGGTAAGTAGTAATTTCTCCTTCCTCTGAACTCAGGCAGGCCAATCCACACAAGTGGAATATACCAAAACTGTTCCCGAAAGGTGTGGGAGGCTGTCCTTGTTCCCGTCAACACCGCATGTGTGAAGGCCGCATCTTCCTGGGCCTGTACGTCTAAGCGGTAATGGTTGGAAAAAGTGTGCAAGGACTACCATGTCGCTGCTTGACAGGAGACAACAACCGAAGCTCTGCCCATGATACCGCCTGAGCCCTAGTGGCATGTGCCCTAACCTGTTTAGGAAATGGGACATTCACACAAGCAGTTATCACGACTTCTTCAACCCAATGGGCAACAGTTGCCCATATCGCCAATTCACCCTGTTTTCCTCCACCATGGAGAATAGACAATTAGACTTCCTGAAAGACGTGGTAATCTTCAAGAACTGCACCAGGGGCTGCCGCATATCCAAGGCATGTAACAGATGATAATCACACTCATCTCTATCCCTGTCCAGCGAAGGCAGGGAAATAGTGTGATTCAACAAACTCCAAAACCACTTTCAGAAAAAAGAAGGTACTGTGCGAAACTGCACCACCTCCAAAACCATTTGTAGGAATGGCACATGGGAAGAAAGCTTGCAGCTCAGAAACCCATCATACTGAACAGATTGCCAGGACAAAAACAGTTTTCAAGATGAGCAGTCGCAAAGAGACTAAGCAGTGGCTGAAAAGTGGAACCTGCCAAAAAACAAGACCAGATTAAGGACTCAGAGGCACCGGTAGCCGTAAGATAGGATGTAGATGCTTAGATTCCTTCAAAAACCTGGACACATCAGGATGGGAAGACAATGCTCCCCCATTGACTCACCTATAACAAGCGAGAGCTGCTATCTGCACCTTCAGAGTGATAAGAGCCAAGCCTTTAAAGCAAGCCCTCCTATTAAAATTCCAATATCAGAGTAATCTCAGCTTTGAAAGGATGAGAACATCACTCCTCACACCAACTCTCCAAACAAAACACTCTCCAAAAGCTAGAGATGTTGAAAATTTCCTGGCCTGGAACAAAGTGGAAAACACTGCTGAACAACCATGTTTCAGAGCAACTGAGCCCTCTCGAGGGCCAAATCGTAAAACAAAACTGACCCAGATTGTCGAGCAGAATGGGGCCCTGATGCAATAGATCCATCCTGAGAGGCAGAGAAGTGTCCATCAGAAGTCTCCAAAGATTGGTATGCCACGGCCTCCAGGGCCAAGCCGGAGCTACCAAAAGTACAGCTGTGGTCTGACTCGCAATCTTTCAAATGATGCTATCATCAGCCATGGCAGGAAATCAAACAACATCCTGGTCCGCTGCCAGACTGGAACAAGCGCATCTATCCCCAGCTCTCAGATCCCTTATGCAACTGAAGAACCGTGGCACCTTTGCACTGCTGAAGGTTATAAGCAAATCCAGATATAGGTGACCCCAGCATGCCACTATGAGTTGAAAGGATTCATCTGCCAATTCCCACTCTGGGTCCAAGTCTTGCCTTCTGAGGCAGTCAGCCCTTACATTGTTCTTCCTGGCAATATGGGAAGTGGATATATGTCCCGAAGATGTCATTCTGCCCATTCCATGAGTGCATTTATTTCACTGATACCTGTCTGCTTCTGATTCCACTTTGATAATGGATGTAGGCCACCATCACTGCATTGTCCAAAATTATCTTCACCACTTGAGCTTCTAGATGCTTGGCGAATTGCAGACATGCCAGACGAACTGCATACGCTTCCAACTGATTAATGGCCTGCTGCAGCTCCTTGGCATTCCATCAGCCTTGCGCCATCAACTCCTGACAGTGAGCCCCCCAAACCAGAAGGTTCATATCTGTTGTATGCACTAAACAGTCTTGTGTCTCCAAGGCAATCCTCTTCTTGAAATGATTTGCTTGTAGCCACCACTGCAACTGGACCTGCATCGTGTACTCCTGTGATTGCAAATTCCACCGGTAAAGCAACATGTGCTAAAGCAGCCGCATGTGCACCCTTATCCAGGAAACATCTAATGTGGCTGCCATTGACCCCAGGACTTGTAGATAAGACATTGCTGTCAGGCGAACAATTCTCCTCAGGTTCTGAATCTTAGAAATTAACTTCTGAACGTGACTCTCTGCCAGGAACACTCTGCCCTGCTCCGTATTGAATCGCATGCCAAGATATTCTAGCATTTGAGCCGGCTCTTGTCAAGTTCACCACCCAGCCTAGTTCCTGAAGCAAGAAGATCACTGTGTGAGTAGCCAATCAACTCTTCTACACTTTTGGCCCAAATCAACAGTCGTCCAGATACAGATGGACTAGAATGCCCTCCTTGACCAGAGCTGCTGCTACTGCCACCATGACCTTGGAGAAGGTCCTAGGCACAGTAGCTAGCCTGAAGAGTAGAGCCTGAAATTAATGACAATGACCCAGAATGGCAAAGCAGAGGAAACGATGATCAAGGTGATGTAGATTTGCCTCTGTCAGGTCAAGAGACATGAGAAATTTCCATCTGCACCACCATTAGGATGGAACGCAGGGTTTCCATCTGGAAATGAGTCACACACAAGTGTCGATTGACCTCGAGATCCAGGATGGGCCGAAAAGACCCCTCCTCTTTCTTGGGAAGGACAAAATTAATGGAATAGCACCCCATATTTTCCTGCGGTCTGGGAACAGGAGTTACAGACTTCAAATACAACAACCTCCTCAACATCATCTCCACTGCCACTCTTCTGTAGAGTTGCATGGACAGATCATAAAGACCTCTAGAGGAATTAGGGAAAATTCCAAAGCATAGCCATTCTTCACCACATCCAGTACTCACTGGTCCATTAGGCCCAACTCTGATAAGAGACATGTCGAACTCTGATAAGACACCCACCTATCTCCTGAACCAGGTGAGCACTCACACCTTCATTGTAAAGATTGATGTGCTCTGGTCCCGGAGCCTGCATCTTTACAAGACGTTTTAGGCTGAAAGGACTGAGATCAGCCATAGGGATGAGACCTTTGAGTAGATGCTCCTCCAAGGATGAAAGACTGGAATCCCTGGAGCGGCACTTCTCTCCAAAAGGCCACGATGCCACCTTCTTTTCCTCTGGTAACTGAGAAAGCAAATGTTGCTTACCTGATGTAACAGGTGTTCTCACAGGACAGCAGGATGTTAGTCCTCACAAATGGGTGACATCGAGGATGGAGCCCTGTACGGAAAACTTTTCTGTCAAAGTTTCAACAAGCTTTGACTGACACTGGCACACTGGGTGCACTGAGCATGCCCAGCCTGCAATTATCCCTGTGAGCCACAGGTGTCTCCCTCAGTCTCGTCTTATAGCTAAAAAGCGCAAGCGAAACTAAAATAAAAGTATACAGACCCAACTCCGCGGGGTGGCGGGTGGGTTTCGTGAGGACTAACATCCTGCTGTCCTGTGAGAACACCTGTTACATCAGGTAAGCAACATTTGCTTTCTCACAGGACAAGCAGGATGGTAGTCCTCACAAATGGGTGAGTACCGAGCTGAGGATGCCCGGGAATGCACCAGATACACCGCAGATGCGCAAAGGCGTAACGACTGAGGTGGAAATGGGAACGGAGGGCATCCGCAACACCATAATGGGTTCGTGGAAGGATGTTGGGTAGTGAATTGAAAAAAGTAAGAGTAGGCGGACTGGCCAAACATGGAGCATGCCGGCTAGTCAAATGTAAGCAATAATAGGCTGCGAAGGTATGGAGAGGACTCCAGGCTGCAACCTGATAAAAAAGTACAAGCAGCAGTAACCAAAGGGAAGCTGTTAAGGCTAAGACGGACACAACAGTATGTGGATACCCACAGTGTTGTAGTGAAATGTCTGCTTGTTGGTAGGAAAGGAAATATAGACCACTTAATCAGAAGGATTAGGTCTGTGTGGCCACTGGAAGTAGCAGCTTGACCCTTGCATGAAGGAAAGAGTCAAGTGGAATTCACATGGAATGCAGTGCAATGTAGATAGAATGTAAGCGCAGCATTACTGTCCAGGAATGTGGAAAACCCAGTCTCTCCCTAGGGCGAGAGAGAGAGGTTAGGAAAAATTAATAGAGTATTTCCTGAGGAAAGGAGATACAACATCTACCTGAAAAGGATAGAAAGTTGAATGCGTAGAACTACTCAGTGGCAGAGGAACGGAGTCAGGTGAGTATGGAAAGAGTGCATAACTCACGGACCCTGCTGGCAGGAATGACATTAAGAGGGAAAGAAGTTCCCTTGCCAAACTGTGGAAGAGAGGAATGGAAAGGCTCAAACGTAGAATGTATGAGACTTATAAGGAGAATATATATGTTCATTCCGTGATTAGAGAAATAGAGGCGGCTTGATCAGTGGATAATCCATGGTAAGCCGACTCAGAGAGGATTACCGAAAACGGGAACCCAACTCCCAAAACGATACACCTCCTAAGAGAAAGGTGTATCTATGTGGAGGATGTCTGGAGAACAGAATCCGAGGGAGTAAGAAAAAATGGTGGAAAAGTAAAAGGGGTAATACCTCTTTTTTTTTTTTTTTTTTTTTTTTTTTTAGCGTCAGGAGGTAAAGCCTGCCATATTAAACGGCAAGATTTATGTTTAGAAGGTTTTGTGACGCTACCAGAACCTAAGAACATCAGTAAGTCTATGATTTGGGACTGACTGGTGAGAGAATAAAAGGTTACTGATATGATGGATTGAGAAGTATGGGAAAGCATACTGATCTCAGTCAGGGAGTGGGGAAAAGAATACTGAACCCCATCCCAGTTCAACATTAGAAGAATGCTGGCTACGAGAGGCAGCAGAAGAGATATATTGAAGAGGCCTTTGATGGAAGAAAAGGCATCTAAGGGAACGCATAGGAAACATGTGCAGGGAGCAGAACCTGTGCATCGTATGGAATGATGCAGACGCCGAGGAAAGTTTAGTTAAACTCAGCGTTAAAAGATTTGCCCTGTACACATGTAATTGAGACCATTCGAGAGGATAGAACCTACGTGGAGAAGGTCTGATAGAGCGTTCATTAAATCTCTTAGATATGTGGCCCAAGGACGCATGAAGTGAACAAGGGCCAAGGGTAGAGCTGCACAGCTGTCTAGCAGAGCAGCTAAGAGGTAATGCGTGCTTATGAGTTGGAAAGCACATTGTCCCTATGCTGTCTGTCTGTATGCACAAAGAATTGTTGCAAAAGCAGTATTGGAAGGCATAA
Organism: Rhinatrema bivittatum; assembly: GCF_901001135.1. Taxonomy (NCBI): domain Eukaryota; kingdom Metazoa; phylum Chordata; class Amphibia; order Gymnophiona; family Rhinatrematidae; genus Rhinatrema; species Rhinatrema bivittatum. The sequence continues at coordinate 23,274,066 of NC_042630.1, forward strand.
GGGCATAACTCATGGGTGCAACGTCCAGGAAGTTTATGAGAAACTATGCTGGAGTGCAATAGATGCATAATGGGTTGACAGCTTTCAGGAGAAACTTTATAACCCTAAGGAATTGCGAGCATGAGTCGAAGGAGACTAGGTCCTAGTTCGAACTGGGATAAGAATCAGGGACGAAAGCAATGAAACCACTTAGGTCCATTGAGTATAGAATGTCACTGAATATAACCCATAGCAGTTTTGAATTATGAGAAAAATGCATAGTGGGAAGAAACCCCATAGCCCAACCATGAAAAGTTGAAAGGCTGAGGTTATGGAAAATATGCGCAGGGACATATAACAATGTATCAGAATGTCTGTGCGCATGCTGGACAAGAGGGTCTTAAGACTGTGGTGTCCAGAAGTGTTACAGAAGGGATTTATGGCAGTGACAGTAATCCCAGTTAGTAAATGTATAGTGAGTCCTGAAAAAAGTGAGAGCTCCTTGCATGTACTGAAAGTGGTTAGCAGTAGTCTATGCAAGGAAAGTGAATGATGTTACACTCCGCAGAGAAAACAGCATTCACCAACAGTGATGCAAGAGACAGTTCACTTACCGAAGCTGGTGCCAGCGGCAGAGCTTGGGGTTGTAATGTTGACTCACCATAAAGCACATAGAAACATTAAAATAATGTACTTACTGCAGTATGGAGTGATGGTAACCAAAGATACCATTGTACCTGTGACGTCTAAAGAAAGTTGGATTTTCTTAGGTCCAGGATGTGCGGAGAGTAACTATTTTCTGTTAAAAGAAAGAATAGTGCAATTAAAACTCCCCAACCCCCCTCCCTTCTCCCCTCTGCACTTCGTAGCGCCTGGGGGAGTGTACCGGGACTTTGGTACAAGGTGGGGTGGCCGCTCTGATATCTGACCAGATGGGAGACCAGGAGGTGTCCCAATGGAGGATATCATGTAGGCTCCTGCAGGTGTGTGAGCGGTAAGTGGTACCCGCATTTCTGTATGCTGTACAAGGAGACACTGAGACCTGTGGCCAGGCCTCAAGGTGGACTTGTACATGGGGCAATGGTTGCTGAATCTCATGTTTAGCAGATCAGCCAATGCAGCTGGACCTTGGTTGGGAGGGAACCAAGAGTCAGAGCATTGGTCGGCACAGGGACTTGTTACTGACAAGAGAAGAAGCCCTGCTGCAATCCCAAGAAGATAGAGGGGTTCTCCTGATATTGTGGCTAACATAGCTAACATAGCGATATGTGACACTAATACAGTTCTAAAAGGCACATGACCCAGAACTTTTCGAACCACGGTCCGAATGGGAGAACACAACTTTATGGGAATGCCGCCGAAGCGGGTACTTACCATCCGACGTGGATCGCCGCAAGACGAGCCGGTGAAGATTGTTGACTCAGACGGTCTCCGGAGTCCTCGAGGGTAAGGCCGGGGACGTAAACGTCCATCTCGCTCTGAAACCCGGTATGGTGGCACAGGTACAGAGGAGACAGGCCAGGCGTGAGTGGCGTTTAGACTGCTAAGTGTAACAGATGGCCATAGTCCCACACCACTTGACGGTGGGGCACGCCAGGAACAGAGGAGCCCTAACGGAACTCATGTTCCCTTCCCTCGTCCCAGCGGCTCGATGTGTCGTGACGCCAATGCAGAAGCTGTCGGACCTGGATCCGGAAGTTCTGGATCACCAAGGACTGCCAAAACTGTAGGAACAGTGCTGATGGCAGTGGTGATGTCGCTCTGCCCGAGCGTTGTCCAGCCTGGAGAAGGATGGCACCGATGTGCTGGATGGCGTCAGCGGCGGACGATCACGATGTCGGCGATGATGGGTGCCACGGTGCTCGGCCCGGTCTTTCCCCAGCGCCGAGATGGAAGCCCTCGTCGTCCTGGAAGGCGATCGATGACGAACTGTCAGCACGCCTGCTCTGCTCCTGACACAATGGAGTGTCTTAAGCTAATATGGGGCTTAAAAAAGAACCCAAAGCGTGGAGCAATGTGAGGAGGCGAGGGTATTATGTGGCGGTGCTATGTCGGTATTGACGATATTGAAGGCAACCTAAGGGGCTTCGAGGATATCATCAAAATGGGTATGAAAAATAGTCGATGACTGGCCAGGAGAATGATGACAGTGACGGGCACTGACAGCAGTGGCATAGGTATCTTTGAAACGATGTGGAATCGAATAATCGAAAAACATTGCCGTTATTGAAAAAGATACCGGCATCGACTGAGTCGAAGTCGAATCAATAGGGCGTCAAGGACACCGAAGGAAAACGGAGGTGTCGAGGGCATCGATGCATGGAGGCGGGCATTTATGCCGTTTGTGGCATGGCCACGGGCATCAACTATAGGGCCACAGACGTTGACGGTATCGATTTGGACAGACTCAGATTTCCAAGTGTACATGGCATCGGTGCCCCAGACACGTGTGTCGGTGGCATCGATATGGACACGTATGGAATCGATGGCATGGATCTCCCAGTCGATGAATTCCATCCCGGCATCAACGCCAGTCCTGGAATCGGCATGGGCATCGATGCCAGCCATAAGGCTGGCATTGGCATCAACGCCCATCCACGGAATCGAGCCGGCATGGATACCCACCGATGGGACCCACCTGGGCATCGAATTTCACCGATGGGAGCAGCCTGGCATCGACTGCCCTCAATGGATGCATTCTAACATAGATGCCCATGGATGAAACACCTGGGCATCGGTGTCCATCGATGCAAAAGGACCTGGCACCGATGCCATCGACGGACAGCCATCCGGCACTAATGCCATCGGACAAGCCATCCGGCACCGATGTCCACCGATGGGGACCATCCGGCACCGATGTCCACCGATGGGGACCATCCGGCATCGATGCCCACCGACGAATCGATGTGGCACCGATGCCCACCGATGGAAAAGGGCTGGACATCGGTGGGGAGGATGGGGCATCGATGGCATCCCCAAAAGGGGGGGTGGCATCGATGAAGTGACCCTGGGATCGTTAAAAAGTGTCTCGGGCAGCGGTGGCGGCGACCCGAGTATGCATGGCAGTGACTAACAGCGTGTGCGTCAATGGCATGCATCCGGGTAGGGACGGCACCGAGGAAGCCCAAGGAAAAAAACAGTGCGTAGGAGGAAAAAGCCTGGTAGCACTGAAAAGCAAAAAACATGGATAAAGGCATCAGGGCACCATGGGGGGAGGGGCGCTGATGACATATAAAAGCCCAGGGCGGTTTAGGAGGGTCCCGGTGTAGCGATAGGGTATCGACTGCGTGAGGGTACCAGGGAACGAAGGACTTGAAGCTACAGAGGTCCTAAAGTTAAGGAAAAAATCCCTACCCCACTAGCATAAGCAAGCAGAGTGTCACAGAGATACTCGCAAGCTGTTTAAAGCTAACTGAAAAATGGGGGAAGGGAAGGCTTCAGTCAGTTAACAGCCTTAAGATAGTGACAGAAACCGACCGAAAAATAAGAATTAGTACTCACCGAGCGTCGTAAAAACGTACGCGGAGGGAGACCTGTGCAGGGAAAAGTGTTTTTTGAAGTGAAAAGTTAAGTGTTTCCATGAGGTAATTAGTTAAAAAATCCTCACAGAGCTCCAACCGCTATGCTTACTGCAGAGCGGAAAAAAGAAGACTGAGGGAGACACCTGTGGCTCACAGGGATAATTGCAGGCTGGGCATGCTCAGTGCACCCAGTGTGCCAGTGTCAGTCAAAGCTTGTTGAAACTTTGACAGAAAAGTTTTCCGTACAGGGCTCCATCCTCGATGTCACCCATTTGTGAGGACTACCATCCTGCTTGTCCTGTGAGAAACCTTGGATTCCCCCCCCCCGTTATTCGCCATTTTCTCCAACTCGCTGCCAAAAGGGAACCCTTAATGGGTAACCTTGTAAGACTGGACTTGGAAATAGTGTCTGCCGACCAATTTCGCAGCCACAACTGGCACCTAGCCACTCTCATGGTAACCACCCCTCTAGCAGCAGTATGCACCAAGTCACAGCCCGAATCAGCTACAAATGTGGCCCCCGGCTCCATCACCGATCTGCCATTGGGCCCCATTCCTTGTGTCTCCTTAGAGAGATGCAAACCAGCCTGAGCCACTAGGCAGCAGCAAGAAGCAATCTGCAAATTAATTGCCATGGCCTCAAAGGCCTGTGTAGGGATAGCATCAATCAATCCTCCTATTCTGAGCATCTAGAGCTGCATCTCCTTCCACAGAAATGATAGTTCGCTTGGTAACAGCACATACCAAGGCATCCTTTGTGAATCACAACTGATTCCTTGCCTTCGGATCCAAGGGGTACAAACCTGCTAAAGTGCATCCCCCTTTAAAATTTGCCTCTGGGGTGTTCCATTCAAGGTTACTCAATTCTTGAACTGGATCCAGGAGGGGAAAGAAACATGATGCCTTGTGTAAGGTGACAAAGATGGGATCCTTCTTCTGCAAGCCCACCATATCACCTTCGTTTCCACCTAGCATCTTCAGGGTCTCAGTCAATCTCGGCAACTCATCTTGGTGAAAAAAAAAAAAAAAACCAGAGCAAAAGTCCAATGCGGTTCTACATCAGGTGGATTCTCCCTCTTCCAAAATGGCAGAAACCCAAGTCCCCATCAGGGTCATCCAACATATCAGGATCCACAGCCCCCTGATCACCACCAGGGCCACCCTCCCTGTGGCACTTGCCCGAAGTGGCTGACAAGTGGGAGCCCTGAGCATGTGAACCCTTCTTAGTAGGTTGTTTCGTCCTTGCTGGGCACCCCTGCAGAAAAGTCTGCATGGAAAAATTCCACCCTGGAAAAGCAGGTTGAATCCAAACTGGGGCCCATAAGCCCAAACCTGACACTCTCCGACCTGTCAGAAATGTCTCATCAGGAACAAGGGGGGGGGGGGGGGGGGGGGGAGGAGACATCTGCCATGTTGCCTTCCGCCCCACTCCCTTCCAGAAGGTAGGGCCCAACATAGACAGCGGCCAAATCACCTTGATCAAACTGACACAGATGTAGAGAAAGTGAAGACTGGATTGTCCTTATATAGCAAGCCTAATAGATAGCTAGGCGCTTAGACTGTTTTGTTCCCAGCGCCATAGTCTTTCGGGAGTCCAATTGCAAATACATGACCAAGAGAGGCCGCAGTCTTACATGCACAAGCACTCCATGCATATTTACATTCCCAAAACTAGGCCGCGGTCATACACACACACACGCACAAGTACACGTACATGCTTACATCAATATACCGCAGCAGTGAGAAGGCATGCACATGCCTGCGCGTCAGAAAAATTGCTGCCGTCTACCACGTGGCTATTTCACCAAGCCAGAGAAGCTGGGTGTAGCCAAAGGCTGCTCAACCTGCCAAGCCAGAGCTGCCTCTGGCTCTACACTACCTCCCCAGAGAAGTGAGAGGGAAGAGGGGATAAGACACTGAGGGAAGACCACTCAGTACGGTTTTTTGTTTTGTTTTGGGTTTTTTTAACCTCAGCTCAGTCATCCCTGGCTGAGAGCACAATCAGGTCATCAGCTAAGGGAGGAGAGGGCACTCCCTCGTCAATTTTTTTTTTTTTTTTAAGTCTATGACAACCAGGCTTCCAGACTTAAAATTCTCAGTTGTCACCTCAGGAGCTCAAGCAGTGCTACAAAATCTATCTTCTCTTCTAACTTCTTTATCTAGTTTTTATTCTTTTTTTTGCAAGCAAGCCCCAGTAGGGAGATGCATGTCCACTATCTACTGGAGACGGAGAATACAGGTGGGCTGAGATCAGGGCAGGGCTATATGTATGTGACATAGAGTCAGTTTTACTCCATCTCCATCTGCTGGCAGAGGTGCATAACCCCACTTGTGTGGAGAAGAAATGGTCTGTTTATCCAAAGGACCAAGTTGAAACTGTTAGGGTGCAAGGGTGAGACGTCTGCTGACCTTGGCCTACCACTGAAAATCTTAGTTCCTTGACTGGATCCCTGTTAGGGTTGCTGGCACTTTAGCAGCTGACAGACCTCATTTATGTGTGTGTGGATTGGGGGGGGGGGAGAGACACAAGATGTTTGGGCCTGGCAGTATCCTCCTACTCCTTTGGGCTGCCAGCTCAATCAGAACCAGGACTGGAATAAAGCACTAAGCGCCTTCATGTCCACTTCCTCAGGAATCTTTCTTCTAGTTTATATCCCTCCCCAACTTACTTTAGTCCAGTCATTGCAGGTACAGCCGGGGGGGGGGGGGGGGGGGGAAAGGCACCAGGGCTCCTTCCAGAATGTTGCAATCTGGTCAACAGGTGTCCTCGCTGCACGATAACGCTCTCACTCCCTACCTTCATAGCATCTCAGCCAACTTGGGAAGCAGAAGATCTGACCCAGGAATCAAACCCAAATCCTCTGCCACTGAACCAGTCCAATAGATCTCATTTAATGTGAAAAATGTAGCACCTTTACAAACCACTATGCGGGTTCTTTTTTGGTTGCCAAGGACCTAGCATACAACATTCAGGATGTGTTTTTTTTTTACCCAAGCCAATATGCTCAAGGACCAGAACAGTTGCTGTCTAATAAGGCCAACTAGCTGTAAGCCAACACTGTTCCTGGAAGGACCCCGCCTAACCTGTGGGCACCACTCCTCATTGCAGTAGCTAGAAGCTGATGCAGATTGTGAGTTGAAAGTCACAGTGCAGCTGTCAATGGAAAAGGTGCTTGTAAAAATGTACTGTATTTGATGTATTTTATTTAACTCTAACCTAGTACACACTCAGGCCGATGCAATAAAGTGCGCTCAGCCTAGCACACAGGTTAACCCTCGGATGGACATTTGGATGCGCTAGACTAACACCTGATGCAATAAGGGGATTAGCGCATCCAAAACATGCAAACGTGTAGCTAACAATGCTAATCACATATAAACAGCATGTAGATGAGGCTATTAGCTATTGCCCCAGATGCAAAAAAAAAAAAGAAAAATCACTGTTTGTTTTTTTTTTTTTTTTTTTTTTTTTTTTTTTTTTTAACACAGCTAATTTAACGCCAGCCCCAAAACTGGGGTAAAATCTTGCCACGTCAAGAACTCAACTAAAAAACAAAAAGATACTGCTTTTCTGTGGTTCCTCCTACTTAGTATCGTCGCAATACAACGATCTCTTTGCAATGACTAAAAATTTAAAAAATTTAAGGCTTTTCAGTGCTAGGACGCACAATTTATCGCTAGCGCGTTCTTTTTAGTGTGGCAGTTCATTAGAATATCGCATCGCGCGCAGAGAGGTGGATATGCGCACATTGAAGACGCGGGTGCCTGAACTGGAAGCTTGTTTTTACGTGCGTGATATTGCATTGGCCCCTACGCACTGGGACTAACCTTAGACATAACTGAAGTTTGATTTTGACATGAATCCCAGGGTTAGTTTTTCTTCATTATCTTTAATGCTTCTGCCAAGGTATTGTGGGGGTCAGTGGTTCCTGAACTACTGCAGGGAATACAGCAGAAAGGAGCAACCTGATGCAGAGGAGGGTCTCACAGAGCCATCTTTTCACAGGGTCAAGAGCAAATAGGAAACCGGCATCAGTCTGCTCACACATGTGCGCGGGATGGGGGTGGGGGGGCATCAAAATGGAAGTTGCGCCTTTTAAGATCTAGTCAGTCAGACAAAGCAGCACAGAAACACACAAATACAAAAGACTTTTTCTTATGTGCCTTCATTTCTACACAGGATTACAACATTTCACAAGAGTAAGGCCACAGACTCAAGGATCTTAAATACACAGCAAAGAACCAAGGAATAACAGATGGGAAAGAAATTTACAAAACAAGTCATGTGACCTAGATAGTACCTGAGTACAAGGCAATATTTACATCTGTACACTTTTTAATCAGATCTCTCATTTCAAATATATATATATATTTATATAAATATATGTATAAAATATATTATTTAATAAGGCTAAGGCAGCAAAAAACATTTAATGCACAGAAAGTCCAGGTCAGCAGGAGTTATACAGCCAGTCCTGGTTTGCTACCTCTCATCCCAGTATATCACAACAATGGCAAAGACGCTAGGATGGTTAGAGGAAATACAGGACTGGGCTCTAGCCTCAGACTGCCATGGAAGTAAGGCCAGTGTCAGCTTGTAAAGTCCTTTCTTCACATTAGTGCTCTCCAGCCAAATGGAGGGCAAGCAGGACCACCTTCAGTGATAAATAAAAAACAGACTGCATCCTTTCTGATGCTTTCTGTGTCTATGTCAGTTCACATGTCAGTAAAAGAAAATTCCTCCCCTTCTGTCTCAACTGTGCTGGGAAGATGACATGACCAGAGCATGCCCTCTGGCGACTGTGCTGGACTCTGACACATCTGGCACCAATCGATGGTGGGGGAGGCTTTGAGACTGGAGGTTTTAGAATTTAGAAAGGAAATGATGCATACTTTTGTATCTCAGGGCACTTTATAAGTGCACGTTCAAGATTTCCAAGACACGACGTAGGTGTGAGCCTTGATATATAGGCACCCACTAAAGCTTGTAACTATGTCACAACAAATCTGGTTTCTATACCCAGTGTCACCGTGCCCACATGAACTCCATGGAAATACCATGGGACTAACCGATACTGCTATTGGCAACTCTTGTACAGAGAAGCCAAGCTGATTGCTGGGCAGGCTCGGGGGCTTGCACACAGTGTAGAGAATCCATTTTTCCCGGCAGTTTAAAACCCTAGTGCCATTCGTACGCCAACCCCCAGAAATTATGCATCTAAGTGATGGGACTGGATGATGGGTGGCAGGTTATTCCAGTGTACCTGCATGGCTCATCACTAAATCCTTCCCCTCGCGTAGTCCAGCAATGGGACTGTGTGCACAGTTATTCCAGTATATTACAAACTCATTGCTCGATTCTGGCCAGTTTGAGCTAAGCAGACCACAAATTGCAGGAAGCACTGAACACTTCACACAGATATAAAAACAGCTGTTTTATCCCAAGCCCTTAACTAAAACTTGCTACTGAGTGATGTTTTCATATTTTATTTAATTTTTACTCTATAGTGACTAACTAATGCTTGGTGTGTGGTACTCAGTTGACCGAAGTGTAGCAATCTAGGGAGAGGATTCACTGAGCAGTGAACACAAAGCAAAACATACAAAAAAACCGGCAAGGCAGCATACTACAGCATGTCAGACACTTAATTACAAATAAAGCTTGTGGGACAGTAACATCAAGCACTGGGCTTATTGCACCCTTTCAGTCTTTAAAGGATTCTCACTATTATAAATACCTGAGTGACCATTACAAGAGTTGTCGCCCATGGGAGGAAGATGGATGCATCCTGGAATCAGTCGGACACCACTGAACATCTGAAGAGGTTGAAACCCAGTAGCTTAATTAAGTTGCCTGGTAGTGTCAAATCATGTCGGGGTAAGCCTTCCAAGTGTTCCTATTTGCATTTTTTCACTCTGCGATTATATAGGGGTGGTAAATGGGTGCTAATACACCAACATAACCCACAGTGTGTGTACACATTAGCTCTGATTGATGCATAGTGACCACAGGACCTCACACAAACCCATCTTACTCCCTGTGCCCCATAACATTTGGAACTGCTTCTGGAGTGAGGTGCAGGCGAGTCCAACAACAAATGAAAATGACCCAGGCTTGGATGCTGAAAGGAAAATGGACATACTCTAGCGGCATCTGCTCTGTCCCACAAGTGGACAGCTTTAGTGTGCTCTGTTCAGCTCAGGTGCACTCACTACCCTTGTCTCCCCTGCTTACTACAATTATTCCATGGCCACAGCCCATACCACCTTCGCGTGGGCCGTGGCAGAAGGGACTGTTTCTTCAGGACATATGCAGATAACAGAAAAAAAAAACCAAAACCAAAAACAGGATTACTCAAGCTGGCTGTTTGGCATTTAGATGGCAAACCTGTCTACGGTTTCAGAGAAATGAATGAATTTTCATATATCTTGTGAAAGCCAGGAGGCTAGGAGTATTGTGCATCCTACAACTCTTAAATATCCAAAAAGGGCTGTGGACAAGTGGCACAATATAGATGCCACCATTTGGAGTTTTATTTATACATTAGCAGTTCATTTCTCCCAAAGGGCAGGCCCCACAAGTAAGAAAAACAAAAAAAAGTATGTGTGCATAGCATGGGAGCTGCTCACTGGGCTACCAGGTAGAAGCGATATGCTGGAAAGAGTTGTGACCCCTGCTGGAAGTCCCTGGAAAGTGCGTGCACCCCTCCCCTACCTAGGAAGCTTGGTACAAGCCTGTTGCCCCCTGGGCAGCTAGAAGACAGCCAGCTTGCAGTAGGCCACATAGAGCAGCAGCATGACGAGCACATAGAAGGCACTGAAGCCAGCACAGTGGAAAGCCAAGGAGGGCCGGGGTGCAGGGGCTGGGCCACCTCCTCCTCCCCCGGCTCGCAGCAGGGCCCGCACAGTTCTTTCTACGCTGCAGACACCACCTTGCAGGATGTCAGAGGGCAAACAGAGGTCGACCTGCTTGCAAGGTCAGCAAAACAAAAAAAATAAAGGAGAGAAAACACAAAGTCAGAGATGTGATACAGGAAAAGCCACATATTTTACACAGAATACACCTGCAGTACAAGTAAAAGCATTAGACTGCAGAGAAGCTTTAAACTTCAAAGTCAGTCTAAACACCTGGCTTTTTAAACAAGCTTTTTATAAGCAGAACGAAGAGAACAAATGAGCACATAAGTAAGCACCAAGCAATCAGTTGTTGTTTTTTTTAATTTCTCTCTCCTATCACATATTAGAGTATTAAATTTATATAGGAACCGTAAAGAAGTTTTTTTCAACATATAAGCAAATTCAACACACAGCTTTTTTTTTTATATTAAAAGCATGTTACCCTTCTCTAATGGCACACCTATAATGTGTTATCTATACCATTGAACTTTTAACCCTATTTGTGCCTTTTTGTAAACCGCTGGGATGGTGAATTCACTTAACGACGGTACAGAAAAGATTTTAAATAAATACAAATAAATTAAATCCCAAATAAGAACGCTTCCACTCAGGGCCGCTGGATGTGCGCGCCACGGTGCCTCCGGAGACACCTATGGCTAATCAAAGGTAGCCAAAGCAAGTTCTGTGCAGGGCAAAGAACAGGGTGGGCAGATATCACCGCATCCCCCCCCCCCCCCCCCAAGGGCAGCAGGAGGCGCGAGCATGGCACACCTACCTCGGACACACCCATCTTCCGGCAGGCCTCCAGGAAGTTCTCCACGTTCTTCCTGCTTTTGATTATATTCAGCTTGGGCTGTCAGGAAGGAGGGCAAACAATCATGAAGTGGGAAGAAGATTGCTCTGTTTCTTTTCCAGCCGAAATGTGGATCTTGACGCTGAGCGTGGGGGGGGGGGGGGGGGGGAAGGTACACCCCCCCCCCTCCCCCCCAATCAGGGCAACACAAGAAGATTTTGATCATCATGCAGAGCAAGTGATTTCTCAGGAAAGACCCTGTCTCCTGCTCTCTGGGCCACCGAGTGAGCCCCCCCCCCCCCCCGAAGCAATGGGATGCAATTAGAATAGCAAAAAGCCATCCACTGCCTGCTGTCGCTCCTATTTCTCTCTTTAAAATGTATAAACCGCTTATCAGCATTTCTAGGTGGTTTACATAAAAACATTCATAATATCTAGTCAGATAATACACATTAAAACAAGCAAACAAGTACAAAACAGTAAAGACGCCAGCATCTTCAGTATTCTAAAACTGCAATACGCGTTCCCAGCCTCATTTACAAAGATTAAAAGCTTGCTGAAACAAAGCCCAGCTGAGAAGTGGCATAACTGTCCTCCTCCTCACCCCCCATCAGAATATCCACCCCTCCCAATCCCAGCATGCTCGAGGGCTTCTCGCTACTGAATTCCATGCGACGCACTCACCACTGCCGGCGAAGGCACGTGAATGAAGGCAATGCAGCGTGGGCGGAGATGGTTGGCCAGCTGACACAGCACTGCGCCGTTGGCAAGGGCTTCCCCGAGGTCATCTGCCAGAGTGATGTTCAGTCGTGACTCAATGTTCTGCCCAAGAAGAAGAAGAGGGTGAGTGTGAGGGGCTGGTTTTATATTTACCCTCAGTGGCATCCAAGAGGCTGTTGGCTCTCTTCGTGTTTGTTCGATTTGTCTTTAAGAAGAAACAGGGAGGACTTGGGGTCTAGCACAGCCCAGCCTTAATGCACTTGAGCCTGTTGGAAGTATAGTGACTGTAGAGTGTGATTTGCTAGAGAGACTTGCTTGGGTTGGGTTTTTTTTGTTTTGTTTTTTTAAACGGGGTCTAGAGCTTCTATGGAGATACCAGACCCAACCCGCTAGCTCACTTAACTTTTTTTTGATGAATGATAGGGTAACACCACATTGAGAGTTATCAAAAAGGGGCGTGTTTATGGAACTTATCGCACTATGCGGTAACTTACTACCTTTGCAAAGCGGTATCGCATGGCACGGTAAAGTGAGCGTGCCATGCGGTAATCCCTATTTTTCACATCCTGCACTAAGGGGAGAGAGAGTGCGCGAGAGCGAATGCGAGACTATCTACAAGGCCCTCGCAGTGGTGGTTTAGGGTTCAGGGGCCAGTTTCGCATGTAGAGTGAGACATAGGAACAGCAAAGTACACCTTGGTGAAGATTTGGCGCTTAAGTTATTGGAGATGGTGCAGAACCCTCCAATGCCCAGGTCTTTTTAGAGGACATTATGGATGATTCTGCTTATCAAATGGGCTATCTTGTGAAACTGATGAAAGCACTGAGGGGCAAGTTCTCAGTGATTCCACAGAGTCCTGGTGATGGCCCCTTGGTATCTCTCGCAGACCCTATTATAAGTTGCATCCCTTGGTGCCAATATCAAGAGACCCTGAAAAACTCCCCTTAGATCAAGTGGAGGGTTCCCCTAAGGCACAGCAAGCCTTAGATGCAGGGCATCGCTCAGTGGCAGAATTACCTCAGCAACCCCAGAAATGGTCCTCTGAGACATTCTACCCCCAAAAGGAGTGGCTAGGGTGTTGTATGGCACACCCAGGCTATCAGCATGCCAAGCTTTGAAATCCCCATAACACACATGCACCGCTTGGGGAAAAAAGCACAGGGCATGCACCTCCTTACAACAGTTCCCAGTGCGCATACTGCCTCTGCCACACAAGAGGTGTACATTCTCTGGCCACAAGGCGACTTGTTAGCCATTAGGAACCATTTGAGTTTCGTTGAGTCATGTGAGTCATTCAGGTCTAAAGAGCCCATAGACTGAAAAGAATCAAACTGTTATTACAAATTTCTTCTATCAAGGATTTCCGTTTATGTTATGAGAGCCTGTGGCCACTGCTGTGGAGAAAGTAAGGGAAGAGGGTGTGGGAAATTTTTCCTCTCTGCCAAATTTGACTCAGTATAATTTGGCTCCTTATGGTTCACACTAACCATCATATTTATAAAGAAATTGGCCATTAAAATTAGGACTGCCTTGTGTACAGGGACAGCTCACAGCCGGCTCCCATTTCCTGCTCTGGCTTCCTATGTTGCAAATACCCAGAAGTCAGCTGTGTTTATAGAGACCCCACTGAGAAAAAAAATCATCTGGGCACTTTTTTGATTTTATTTAACAGACTGAAAATTCTGCTATATCAACCCACACATAAAAGCAGTTTGTTCTTTTGATGTCAAATCACTAAGTGAGCAGGTGCAAACAGTATAGTTCAAATCTTTAATGTTTCCGCAGAACATTTTTCTCTAATGTTGGTATGTTTAGCTTAAAAGTTAACAAATCTTGTGCAGCTCCTATTTGGTTAACCGAGACTCAGGAAGTGACTTCCTGCTCTAAAAAACAAACACAGTGTGTAGTAATATTAGCTTCCTTAACAAGAGAGCTTTTTAAAGCTTTGTTATTCTTTAATAATTCTACATATCAGTAAAAAACAAAAACCTCCGATCTATAGGAAAACATGCGCACATGTGCAGATTGTCATGGAAGCTGTTAGCAAAAACCACAAATAATTTCCAAACTGCATCCCTTCACACATTTGCAAAAACTGCTAAGACTCTACCTCTAACCAGGGTATGGTGGTACTTTTCTGTAGTGCATTTTTGCATCTTGAGTTCTTTAAAAGATAAAAAACAAATAGTCTTGCATTGCTGGATACAGTCTGTTTTTCAACTTCCCCTTTCTTTGGGGGTGTCTGCACATACGGAGAGTGACCAACACCCCTGTCCATTCAGCTAGGACCTCGTGAAACCTCCGTCCTGCTCTTTGTTTTCATCTTCAAGCTCGGCTGAAATTAAAGAAAAAAAAAAAGAGGCATCCTTTGGTTGCTCCTAAACGGGCCCTCTTTTCTCCAGCTTTGGACATGACAGAGATGGAGAGGCCTCCGTGGTCCTCGCTTAAGTCTCTCTCTTTGCTGCCTCCCATTTACACTGATTCTCGGGAGGAGTAACCGTTTCCTTGCCTCCTCTAGGTCTCCCATTGAGCTTTAGGAGTTCATTTAAGCCTTGCTATAATTCTTTGTTTTTCCTTCACAGACTGCTTTGCTGTGGTGTTCTCCAAACACGTTTGGGGATACCTTTGAAGCTCGTGGGAGGTGCTTTTGCATTTGACCCTCTGTAGCATCAATTATTTCTTCCTCTTATGAAAAACTGTGTTCCCTCTACAGATGCTGGACAAGATCTTTGTGTTTGATCTTCTTTCCTTGCAGAATGAAGTTACTGAAGAGACATCAAAATTGGCCCCACGACGACTTCCGATGGCCTCTTCCCTTGTTCACCTAGCTCCTAAAAGTTCTCATGCATGCAAGGGAGGAGGGGGAACTATTGTTTTGAGTGTTATACAGGGATGTAATACCTTTGTAGTCCAGAACACAGAGGAAGGTCTATGGATTGCACCCTCACATTTCAGCACCCCCTGGAGACAGTTTCTGAGACAGCAAATGGATTCGTATCATGATGCCACAAGTGTTTCAATGGATAAAAATATTTTGGTTGTTCTATGCTATTCTAGTTTTTAAAAGATTATACCAAGATTTGGGATGTCAGAGATAATTGAAAATAAAATAGAAATTGTTCTCACGTTTCCCTGTCACAGACATCCCTGATAAAACAGTTTTCAAAGGCCAAGATATCGGCATTTCTGGTATGGTTCGTAACCTTGAAGTCATTATAGATCCATCTCTATTTATATGCATGCTCACACAGAAATACTCATCTTCAAACTTTGGTTACTCCGGCACCTTCCGATGTCCGCACAGTACTTCAATCTTCTCTTCTCTGAGCTTGACTACTGCAATTCTCTTCTCACTGGTATTCCTGTTTATGCCACTCGTCCATTACAAATGAAACAAAACTCTGCCGCTCATCTCTTAACTAGTACACCCTTACATAATCATCTCTCCGGTGCGGTAATCCCTTCGTTGGCTTCCAATAGCTTATCGTCCAATATGAACTAGTAGTAACAATTAAATTTTTTTTTTTTTTTTTACCATGGATTACAGCTGCATTGAAATTTTATACCCCTTCCCAGACCCTGAGATCTCAAATCAAGGATGATTGGATGTTCCCTCCTTGAAACTGGTTAATTTAGAGAGTGTGCCTGCTCTATGACTGCTGTGGAACTCCCTCTCTACAGAGATAAAGGAGATTTCAAATAAGTTCTTAAGACTTATTTCAGAAGGTATACAGTTCAGTCAGTTGATCCCCCTTAATGTAATCCTTGTGGCCTACTAAGATTTGCATCTGTTTACTGTTCTGCTGTATCCTGTCTGAATTATGGATATTTTATTGACCCCCACCCTGAATCATGGAAGGGAAGGGAAGATTTTTTTTTAAATAAAATAAAAAAATGAGAAGTACATATTCCACAGGCTTCCAGCTCTATAGAACATTTAAACTAGTTTTCAAAAATAAACTGGTCAAGCTAACTCAGTATGCTTCTTTGAAATGACATGTTGCTTTTCATCTGACTCTTATAAGCATAAAAAACATGCCAAATCAGAAACATGGGCTTGTTCTTTACAAGATTATCAGGTCTTCCATGATAGACTGCTCAAGACTGTTTCCCAATTTCATCAGTAGGTCAAAGATTTACTAGAAGATTTCTCCCATCTTCCAAGAACCACCTAATCAAGTTTCCCTACACATACATTAAAGCACACAATGTCACCAAATTGTATTTCAGTGGAAATACCAGGTACTTATGATTGGACTGGCCACTGTCAAAAACAGGATATTGGGCTTGATGGACTTTTGAACTGACCCAGTATGGCAAATCTTCTGTACTTATGTAAGAACTCTATGGCCTAGGTGGAAAGGCCCATACTAGGTACTGTTGATAAGCGATTTAACTCTGAAATTACAAGGACTTTATCATTGGGTACATGTCAGCTATTGCAAGAAGGCCCATGCCCCAAAACCAGTGATACTGCTAGACAGATGTGAGGCATGCCTGAATCTAACTGGGACAGTGCTACCGGAATCAGTGAGGACTAGATGCCAGTGAAGGCATCTAGTCCTCACTGATCCCTTGACATAGCCAGACATCCCTGGAGTCAGGATGATGTGGTTTCAACCATCATTCCTGGTTCTTCTGCCTTCTCATGTACTATGTTCATAGGAACATCAGAATGGCTTCCATTCATTTGACCAAGACCATCCAATTAGGTCTCACCCTTACAAACTGCTGAATTTGTGCCCTTCTTCCTAGTATCTTCACCGCTACCATAGTCAATCTTATCCTACTGCAACACTGGGATGAATTCTTCAGCAGACATGGAGGATTAAAGAAACCAGTGCCAGTTCCATTGAACAGTGGTGGGGGAAGGTGCCCGATTGCATGGCTCTTCCTGCCTGCTTCTCTCCTCTGCATATGAGCCAGCTCTGGCGGTGGAGCCCCCTTCATTGTAGGACCCCAATGCAGCTCCCCTCCCTGTACCTCTGCCCCTGCAATATTCACATTTGCCCAAAAGCTCTCACTTCATTTATTTAGAAATTTTATATACTGCCTTCCCAGCCACCCAAAGCAGTGTGCAGAGTGATATTACATTATATTTCCCTACATAAATACACATCTTAACATAATACTAAAAATTAAAAAAGCATCACTTCATGACATCCCCTGCACATTCCACTCATTCACATTTTCACCCCAACAATTCTCCTCATAACTCATCACTCCATCAACCTTCTTTCCCCACCTACCCTATATCCCCATCTTCCCTGCCACTCCAACCCATACCCTTATGACCCACATAACTACCATGACAGATAATTTATCAATTTTTCCAAATTCCTCAATACTTCACACAACATCACAAGGAACAAAGCAGAACTGAACCAAGACTATTCCCTTATCCAATAGGAGCACCTATCACACTACTCAGCCACTAGGCGCTCATATTTCATAACAGAGAGAGCGAGCTGTGACTAACCCTGAGATATGGACGTGGCCCTTTAACACAGGAGTGAAAGAACTGGCTGCATCACTGAGCCAGTGATTGGAGACATAAGTATGGCGCATGTGACCTTTCTGCTTTAAAATCTCATTATAAGTTCATGGGCTGTTGCTGGCACATGCCATTTGGCCAGCAATACGTGATTAAACCTGCTGATCCTCTGTGCCAGACTTCCTTCATCCCACAGTAGACAACCTCATCTGATGTGTTTGAAAAATAAAAAAAACGGTACCTTGCGAAGCTGGGCTAGTAGTGCTTTCTCATCCATGACCTGTTGAGCGGCCCGTAGTCTGACAGGGCTGTGTGGCTCTGAAGGTGTGAGGTCCAAGGGGCCATATATTGGACTGCAAACTAAGAGAAAAATGGCTGGTTATAATCCATGCAAACCTGGATGAAAACAGCAAGAGGAATGCAATACAACCACTTAACACATTACTTTTCATTATTTAAAGGGCAGCTCTTCTTCTCCTCAGAGTAAAGGACACAAATCAATACGCTTAAATTATAGCAGCAGAAAGGTAGGCTTGACACTGGGAATAACTTTCTAACTGTGATGGTAGCCCAGTATTGAAATGAGTTCCATGGGGAGGTAGTCAGTCTCCGGCAGGACTTTAAGAGCCGGTTAGAGAATGGAATGGCTGTTATATACAGGATCCTGCCTAGAAGTGGGAATTAATGGGCAGGAACATAAGGCACAGCTAACTAGGCCTGGCTTTCTGCAGCACAAAATTGCTCACAGCACCGTCACTCTCCTAAGCCTCCTCCGAGTCATTCCAGTCCCTGTCTTATCCCCATGCTGAGTGAGACACTGGAGGTGACTCAGTCTGAGGGCTGGAAGCAGTAGAGTGGAGGAACTCTGGCAGCCACACATGGAAGCCAAGGAACCTAACCAAGCCATCTTCTTGCACTGTATGGATTTCTGCTGCAAGCAGAGAAGTTGGAATGCAAGAGTGGGGAGGTCTGTTCCTAGTGAGGAACTGAGGGAATGGGATAGAGGAGTCAACCATGTGTGGCGAGGAGCAGGAGTCCGCGTGCAGTAAAAAGCAGAAAGAGCAAGAGCATCTGGGCAATATGCCCATGTTAAAATAGAGCTGAGTGTGAAAGTAGCAAGCAAAAGGAGAAAGGTGAGACTCCTGTATGCACAACAGGTCCAAACTGTGGCTGAAGCCCAAGAAAGTATTATAGGCTTTGTACATATGAAGCACCGCTGTTTCAGTGTAGCAGGTGTGCTTTTTACAGGGTCTTGAGTTACTTCAGAGTGCTTGTTAGAGAAGGAAGTTTGCATTGCCATTATAGAGATGCTGCTGAAATTTGAATATTCTCTCTTGTATGGTGAATATTAAGGGGAAACATACTTTTGCTCGGCATCCATTATATTTGTTTGCAGAATGTGAGATGCAAGATTTCTATAGGAGGTTCTCTTCTATTGTGCCTAATTTGGGATTAATGATAAATCCCAGACCGCAGTAACAGATTGATTGAATGATGCTATCGAATAATTGGCCTTTATCTGCCATCATTTACTATGTTACTAATGGTGGGTGGCAATAATACATAGTCATGTATGGATGATTAAGACGGTCAGCAAAATTTTACTCAGCATCTCCAAGGTGTTCAGAATTTTCACAGTTGAAAATTGGCAACCTATCCCTTGTTCCTTCAATTGCCTTTGAACACTGTATTCAAATGCAGTTCTGTGCTCAAGCATTCAGAGTCCTCAGGTTGGCGTGAGCCAGGACAGCTCTTTTGGTGCCAAAGGCGTCAAGGCATCCTTCAGGAACTCTGCTTCTGGTGATCAGTTCTGCTCTATAGACCTTCTGCTTTGACAGCATCTATGCTAATTCAGTGGAACTGGCCTTTTTCTTCCACACAAGATGGGCTTGAAACCTCTCCATGGGAAACCTGAAGGCCCTCAGTGAAATCCGGAGTGGGCAGCATCAATGTCCTCATCCAAAATATTAGCAACAGAGAGAAATGGAAGTCTATGAGGCACATCTGACTGCAAACCAGGAACTCCTGGAAACTGATCTTCTCAGCCATGCCAGAAAACAATAGATGAAAAAAAATCAAAACTAGAAATGACCGTTTGATAGAAAGACGATTGGGAAGAAAAACAGAGCACTGATGCAAAGATCTGTGGGGAGCTATGAAAATATGGGTTTGATGTAGGAACAATTCAAATTCAATTTAATAGACAAAAAAAGACTAGCTAAAAACTAGAAAGAAAAGAAAAAAAAATCACTAAGACACGCCTGAAAAAAAGAAGAATGACCCAACACTCAGCGGGTTGCTCTGTGTAGAGTTTGACATAGAAAAAGGAAGAGAGTAAGGCATGTTATGGCCATGGGAACTGCTGCCTAAACCCTGACGTTCCACTGGAGGGCAGGATAGCATCCAATTGTCTAATAGGTGAACCACATGTTCTTGGAGTAATGACAAATGCAAGCATGAAGCAGCAGCAAGAAAAAGGCAGAAAGAGGACTGCTCTCCTCCTGCCATCCAGGATCAGGCAGAGTGTTTGAAAAATAAGCAAATACACTTGCCTGCTCTGGGTGCTAAAACAGCTAGTTAATGCTCTGACTCTAGATGACCCCCCCTAAGGGTCCTCCCAGCCCTCTCTATGATTTGGTATGACCTCTTGAGGTCCCTCCCAGTCTTTTTTTTTTTTTTAAAGTATGACCATCATTAATTGATGTCATACATTAGCTGGTATTCAGTTTTCACCTCTGGAGTCCTAGCCTTAAAGCAAAGTTTCATTTTGCTTCTGATGGTGAAGCAACACAGATTGTACACACAGCAGTATGTAGGTCTGGAGTGAGAAGCAACAGCAAAGAAGGGAAGAAAAAGGTAGCACTGAAACTCCTTCCTGAAATCACTCACCAGAGTTAGGCCTGACACTGTTCCTGGAGGATGAGCGGAACAGAAAGCTGTTAGGTTTCTGGACTGTGCCACCTTCTTTGGGAGAAAGCATTGGTGCTGAGGAATGCTGGGAAGGGAGTGCATCTACAGGCATAAGAAGAAAGACCATGCTCATCTCCACATACAATCTTTATAGATAGTCTTAAACTACATATGGTATCTGTTGAATGTGCCACAGTTCTGTGGTTTCAGCATCTGGTCACAAAGGAGACATTTAGTCTTACCAGTTCATTTCTCTTCCTTGAATCCTGCTAGACCAGTCCAGATACATAGGTTTATTCCACCCTACCAAGCAGATGGAAAAAGAAGACATGGTTTCTGTGACATCACCACTAATACTTACAGTGGTGCAGCCCAGGCAAAAGCCAATATCTTTATGTCAAAGCAATAGAGGATACCAGAGGACACTATTAACATCCAATAATCGGAGAGAGATTCTTTGACATGGCACTTTTCAAGAGCACACCAGAAAAGAAATTGTCCCATTTAAATGCAACACAAACAACTTTAGGTAAACGATATGGAACTGGCCAAAGAGAAACCAAATCAGAGACAAATATTAGGCCTGAAGGTCTCTGCAAGATAGGGCTTGCAATTCTGAGGGCCATTTGCTCTGCTAGAAATATACCAGAAAAAGAGTCAGCAGAGAGGCATGCCTAAGAGTCTCAAAAGCGGACCCTACTAAACTCAGAGTTTGAGGTTTAAATCCCACTGAGGGACCAGGGGCCCGAAAAGCAGTCATAAAAAAAAAACAAAAAAAAAAACATCACTCTCCAAAGAAGAAATCTAGATACATTCAGGATAGGAAGTGAAGAATATCCCCTGGATTCTACCTCTATACCTGGAAATAGCAGATACCTGAACCTTCAGGGAACTTAAGGCAAATCCTTTATCTAAATCCTTCTGAAGAAAGGTTAAGGTTAGAAATATCCAATTTCCAGTGTGATAGACTACTTTCTGCAGCAAGTCTCAAACAAACACCAGACTCACGCATAAAGCTAGCGATGTGGAATTCTTATGGGCCTTCTATAGAGTAGATTTCACTGCACAATTGCACTCTCTCAAGGGCCAGGCCATAAGACTAAATGGAGCCGGATCATCCTATCAAGGACTAGGCCATAAGATTAAATGGAGCTGGATCGTCCATAAGAACTGGTCCTTGGATTAACAGACCTTGAGCCCCAAGGAACTGAAAAGAAAAATTAACCGATCTGTAGTTTACTAGATCCATGTACCAATATCTTTCTTGGACAATCTAAAGCAGCTAGGATGATCAGCAAGCACTGAACTTCTATCCTCCTCAGGATCCTTCCTATCAGAGGTCAGGGAGGAAACATATAGCAGTTAATACTCTTGCCACTGGAGCTGTACCCCTTTCAATGACAGAAAAACCTGACAGCCCTGGCATTCTTGTGCGTTTCCATTAGATTTATTTAAGGAAGTCTCCACCGATCAACTATCTTCTGAATGGGAGCTCAGCTGAGCTCCCACTCTCTGGAATCTAACATGTTCCTGCTAAGGAAATCTGCCTACAATACAAGACCGAAATCAGCAAGAATTTCAGCTCTACCCAATGGGCTTTTGGTGTCCCCTTTTCCTTTTCATATCTTCCAATGTAAGGGCAAGCAGTACAGCAAAACTAGCTTGATAGCCCTGAGTTTCTCTGTTTTTAGACAATAAGAATGAAGCTTGGTTCTTAATTCTCTTAAGCATTAGCTTAAGAGAATTAAGCTAATGCTTAAGAATCTTAGCTGTAGCAGAGTTCATAGCAACTAAAAAAATTCAACTGGACTCTAGGTAGATCATATGCAGACATATTTAGAGAACCAGTTATAAAGTTTAAAAAAAAAAAAAAGGGAAAATGATAAAAACATTTTGGATTGTTCAAAAAACAGCTCATACTACACACGCTATATCATGCTTTGAAAGTTCAGATACAGCTGTAACTTTTTGACTTTTCTTACGCACCTGTCTGATGTGATGGTGGGACTGTAGAGGCAGCACTTCTGCTGTTCACTGGAGGGTCCAAATTCTACAGTAAAACGAAGGGACAGTCAGCACACTGCGTGAACTTTCAGCTTATTCACCCCCACCCCCCTCTGAGGCCTCTACCTATAACTTCTCATCCAGTTCTCATCAGGGATCTTCCCGAGTAGGGTCTCTCTCCTGACTCACCACCTGGCTCTCAAAAGGTATTCTTGAGAGTAGCATTTCCAGATGGGTTAGCCTGCACATACCTTGAAAGGAATGAACCTTATTCCAAACCAGAGCAAGCTGGGATTAAAACTCACTCTTAGATTTTGCTCCTAATACTCTTAATAATTGCATTGTGTCAAAGAGCCTCCTTCTGGAGTTCATAGGAGGTAACATGTATAGGCAACATATGAAAGTGTATTTGAAAGTTGTTTTTCATAAGGCCAAGTTATGCCCAATATAACTGAGACGCTTGTGAGGTCCCTCCCCCGATTCCTTTCCCATCCAATTCTCATCAGGGATCCAACCCCTGTGAAGCCTCTCTCCTGGATCCTTCCCATCTGGCTCTCTTCGGGGAATCTCCCCTACAATATATATATATATTTTTTTTTTTTTTAAACTTGTCTACAGCTCTTACCTGGCTCTTCTGCTTTTGGAACAAGGAGCTGCTGTTCTCATGTGGCCCACTAGAGGGAGACAAATCATTACATTCAATTACTGTGCATATTGGATGGTGGAGCATCGCTAGCTTTCTGTAGGCTAGAGAAAACAAAATCTCCCATAACATCCAGATTGCATGTCACAGAATTCTCTCATAGCAGCCTTAGAAGGGTTGGCCATAGTCAACTGCATACAATGCACAGCTCTTACATACATCTGTCCCCACATCATATACATCTAGGGGCTTCAGTGGTATCACTCTTGTAAAGAAAGACCATCTAGCCTCAGCCCTGCTGCTGGGTAGGAAGCATAAAATCCTCTGCCCATGTCTTAACTAGATTCTCACATGCTGTGTTGCTTACTTCTTAGTTGAGGTGTTTTGTGATTGGGAATTAATTGGAGTACTCTTGGGCATTAATTTCAGCCAACTGGAAAAGAGCAAAGGCAACAGATTTAAGCGTCACAAGTATGCCAACACACAAAACACATGGCACCCCCTTCCACACAGACATGTCAATAATGCCACCAACACCTTCCTGCATGGCACCCCATATATGGTACTATTCAGATTACATTAACAGGTCCTGTGCTACATGGCTAAAGTATTTTGTAATCTCTCTTCTGAAGCACAGCAAGTGGAAACCACCTCCCTCCACCCTCTGTATCCAAAGAGTAATGTGTGAGCAGTGACATATGGCATGGTATTTTAGAAGTACCTGCTTATGTTGTGTGATGGTATGCCACCATGCCAAAGCTCTCTGCCTCCTCCCCCTGCCACAGTCATTTACTGCTATTGCTAGGGATCTTCCCCTAGCTCACCTCTCCCTCTTCTCCAGCACCTGGCCCCTCAGTGCCTGCTGCTGCCGCTCCCGCTCTTGCCAGATCTGCAGTGTCTCTGGCCGCCGTCTCTCCTCGCTCCCGGGTCCCGGCTCCTCACGAGCAGAGATTGCCGTGATGCTGACTGGCCTGAAAACACAGTTGTTGAAAGTGTAGTGGGAAAAACAAGCCATGTTTAACAAAGCACACCACAGACCTGAGGAAACGTGTAGAAAATCTGCTGAGCTTAGAACAAAAGAAAGTATCCTGAAAGCAGAGCTGAACTCGTGCTGAACAATGCATTAGAAATTAAATCTTCAGATTAGAGTACCTTCAAATTAAGGTGCGAGTAAGTGGTATCATTAGAGATCAGTCAAAAATATATACGACAGAGCATGAGCGATAGCAAGACTATGTAAGATGGGTGTTTAGTAAATGTATTGTCCCCCCAATTACCTACCTGCTGCTCACAGACTTCTCTCCTACATCCGTTTTCTGGGGTGAAGTTCTCTCTGTTTTACTTTTCTCCTACAATGAAGGTTAAAGCTTTTTCAATGTCAACTAAAGCAGCTTCAGTGTTGTTGCCTGCTAGATGTCCCAAGAAATACAAATGCTCGGCCCTTTTCACACAGCCCCTGCTGTCTCAAGGCAGGATGCGTTACAGGTAATCAGTACATTCCACAGAGGGGAGCGAGGCAGATGCTCCCTCTTGTCTGCAGGAATGAAAGTAAAACAGGTGAGTGCTTAACACAGGAGATCCACTGATACACAGAGATACATCTCTCACCTCCGAGAATACTGTCATCTGCAGGCCGCAGTCTGACTTCACATCGTCATCCTCCTCGCCATTAGTGCTATCATCGATGTAGTCTATCTGTTCCAGGTCGCCATCCCCTGGAGAAACAAAGGTATCACTGCACTATATTTGAGGTCTCCTAGTGCAAAGAGTTTCCAGCAAAAACTTGTAGTTTAATCTCTTATCTCCACATTCCTCCTCCCCTTTCAGCTCTCATCAGGGACCTCTCTCTGCAAAGTCTCTCTGTACACCCCTCTTCCAAAGCATGTTCCTGTTTCCCTCTCCTCTGCACACAAACACTGCCGCAGTCTCCTGTAGCCATAAAAGAAAGCTGCTTTTGAGCTGATTATCAGGCATCATTATAAAAGCAATACCTGAAGCTGTAGCTCTCCAGCTCGAGTGGTAGGAGCTCAAGCCAGGTTTCCCGCTTGGAAGTAGTGTGTGCTAACACTTGGCCCTCTAACAGACATCTTAATGCTAGTCTCCATCCTCAGATATACAATAATGGTTTGCCTTCTTTCTTAACCATCTTCCTCTTCGGGACTAACTTCCATGCTGATGAAGCCTAAAACTCATTTGACCTTAACCACTCACCAGCATGTCTACTGCCTTGACCTAGTCCTTTCTTCCACATGCTCTCTCGGCATTTCTATTCTCTAACCATCATAACTGCTACTCTTAACCACTCTTCTACCCATACCCCTTGTCAGACTGAGCGAAATGAGACAATCCCCTTTCTGCACCACCATAATCACCATCTGCAAAGTCTCCATCCTGAAGCGGGTTACATGAAGAAACTGGTTGACCCACTTCAGGTCCAAAATGGGAACAAAGCAAATTTGCTTACATAAATAGTATTTTCCCTCTCACTGAGGTAGGGTTCCACAGGCAAGAATGACTGGCAATAGTGTTTCTTACCAAAAAACGTCCATTCTCCTGACGGGAGAAACCCCTAGTCTTCACCGGGGAGCTAGTCTGGAAAGGTTCCCTTGTAAAATAGACCTGCTGTGCATTACAGCGACCTAAGAACGTTGCTACCACTCAACCGGCTCTCTGATCCCACGAGGAATCGAGAGCGATCGTGAGTCAGAAGCAGCAGCATGCCTTCTCTGGGAAACGGAGATTGAGGGACACCTCTTGCAGGGGTGGACAGCCAGCCATCCAGAGGGGAGCCCATAAGAGTTGCCCTGGAACTCAGTCGAATCCCCCCTTCCTGAAGGGACAGGAAAGCAAAGGGAAATGGAGCCTCCTGATACTGGAAAAAACTTGTCCCCTCTCTACTGTAAGGTAAAGGAAAGAAAAAAAAAAAAAAAAACAAAACAGCTGCAGCGCTAGAAAATGTCACTTACAAAAACTGAGGAGAGCAAAGCTGAATACTTATTTTTCAAGCTTGCTTTTCCCTTACCTCTTTTACTTTATTTTTTACTATATTTTATTCTGTATAGCTTGTGATTTTTTGTAGTTATGCTGTAATTTATTATATATTTTTAATATTGTAAACCACTTTGACTTACCTTCATTGTATCAAGTGGTATATAAGAGTTTTTAAATAAATAAATAATACCACAAGAGACACGGCTTTAACCACACGACTCTGCCTAGGGGGCAGGATGATTACAGCTGCACATGCTCAGTAGGGCATGTTTGAAAGTTCTAGAATCTTTGAGATCAAAGTTCCGTGCCGGGCTCCCTCTGATGATGTCATCCATGTGAGGACTTCCATCCTGCTTGTCCTTGGAGAAGCAGGTCTTCTCTCTTGACTAGACTAAGTTCCATGGATCAGGGACGGTCTCTATCTGTATTTGCATACTGCTGGGTAATTCTGGTACCCCCCCCCCCCTCGTGAAGTGGCTAACATAGCAACCCATCAAGAGTTGTAAGTAATTGTTCATTGTAAGACATTATTCTAAATACTGTCAATCTATTGTTGTAATGTAAACCGAAGTGATTAGTAACTTTGTTAACAGAACTTCGGTATATAAAACTGTTAAATAAATAAATAAATAAAATAATGACCACCCTGTACCAAACACGCACCTGTTCCATTCTGCTTCTCCTTCAGCTGCTTGGGGTCCTTGGCCAACTCTGCTATCCGAAAGGAGAGATCGGAGAATTCGTCTGTGGACTGAGAGCATGAGAGACAGAGTAACATAGTAAATGATGGCAGCTAAAGACAAAGAACAGTCCATCCAATCTGCCCCGCAAGGTATTTCGAGTTGTAACTGCCGTTTTGTGCAGGTGGCCTCATGCCTTCAGTTTACAGTTGTAACTGCGCAGAATGTCCACTGCAGAAATGTTGCACCAAAAGTTACTAGAAATCCTCACAGGTTTCCTTCACCACTATGTGCATACATATTCCACTGTACCAGAACTACTGAACTGCAATTCACCTACTCAGGAAAAGTGTCTCCCCATCCTCCCTTGCATTTGGTTCTCATCAAAACTCTGCACTGGCAAGGTTTCTCTCATAAGGTATACTCCCCTCTTAACAAGGCCTCTGGAATCCTTCTCATCCAGCATGCCTCACGGATTCTCCTACTACCAATCCATCTGTCCCCTCAGGAATCCTCCCCTACAAGACCAGACTCCTCTTTCCTGTATAACTGGAGGAGCTTTTCTTACCTCGTTACCAGACCAGCGCTTGCTGCCACTGTCAACACTGTTGAAGCCGGAGTCCAGTCCCCCATACTGCCGGACTGGGAAAAACTCTTCTGTGAGGCTGGAAGAGAGAAGACTTGCATGTCAGGCTGTATATCTGAGAGCAGACAAAAATGAGTGAGCCAGGAAGGAAACCCAGGTTTTGGCTCATTCACACAGACTTCTGACACTGAGCATAAAGTTTGAACTTAAACAGATATTCTCCTGGCCAGCTTGATGGGGAGAGTAAATTAAAATTATAGCACTTTAAAAACAGGTGAAGCCACTCCATACGTGGATGCTCTTTGTCTAGACTGCAGGAGAGTTTCCAAAGAGGAGAATAAAGATCAAACGATCTGACTAATTCACCTCCCATCAAAGCTACAAATTCACATATAAATGTGACAAGAGCAGGATCTGCTCAGCCCCTCCCTTGAGAACTGTTCCCCTGGCTACGCAAAAGTCAGGTCCACATCCAATACATATTTTCTTACCAAGTTTCAAACCCTGTGGGTCTGGCGACTCTGGTAAACTCAGTCAGGTCAGGTATGGCCTTCCTACATGCTTCAATGTTCAGGTATTTGAAGATGTGTATTTTACCCTTCAAACAAATCTAAAAGGAAAGAGGAAAAAAAACTGGGTAGTAGTGCTGCTTTTCATCCAGACTTAATGCATGCCTGCTTTGTAAGATCTAGCCATATCGTAGAGAGCAGGAGTCCCATAGCAGGTCTAAGCACATAGAGGGCAATTTTCAAAAGGAACCGATGTGGGTAGAATGCCGCTTTGGAAAAATGCCCTCCAAGAAGCTTAAAATACTCACCATGTCACAAAGCATGCACTATCAGCCATATCTAGGGAAGGCACTGCCAGGAGCATGTTCCAGGCAGGATTAGAAAACAACACATGCACGTCTGGTGTGTTTTGTCTTTGCTCTTTGTATTTCTAGGTTTGAAAACTTCATTTTTTTTTTTATGAATGGATGTAATTTATATTCCCCCTTTTAGCCACTTCAAAGCAGATTTATTTATATTTTATTTATTTATTTAACATTTCATTTTTTCACATCGTATCGGTTCACAGTGAACAAAAAACCATTGGGCAGTGCCCGTACATATAACAGATAACATAATATAATATGATGAACTAGACAACATATAAATAATTTATGGGAGGAGCCCTTACATACATTCAAGTAGTATAAGGTTAATGTATTAGAGAGACTACTTTCAAATCTATGTGCATTATGTTCCACAGAAATTTAACTCACAAATTAAAAGTAGGTACAATGTCCACTGGTATTTTGTACCTGTGGCAATTTCCAGAGAGAACATTTCTTGTGTACCATCCCTTTGAAAATGTGATACAAAAGGTTTGTACTTGTGAATTTTGCTACTAGGCAGGCAGTTTGAAAACTGTACCCATAGTGCATAAGTGCTTCACAAGAAGCAAAGAAAAAAACAAGCATCTACAATATAAAGAAATTGTTTTCAAAATTAGAAGAGAGAGACAACATTTCTGATTGAAGGATTAACTTTAAAAGGCAAAAATGTCACACTATCCTGATATTTAGACTCCATTTGCTCCGAGAAAGATGGCTTGCAGGAAGTGATGTCATCGGATGGGATGGCCGCCTAAGTCTGCAGCTCCCAGCCCTAGTCTAAAAACAGACCTAGCCCTCAATACAAAGTAAGAACGGGGATATCAATAGTGTGTTTTTGGACTTTGCTGAATAAGTATTGATGGCTTTTCAGAAGGAAAAAAGTTGATCTAAAGCATTTTGTCTTTGCAGGGATGGCAGCAGCAAGCATGGCAGGCCTTGATGATGGGGGCAGAGGTGGAATCGGCACTACTTTAGGTAGGCCAAGATCAGACAAAGAATCAGAGGGGAAGCAGTGACCTGGGCACAATTCCAAACTTGGGTCAAAGAGCTGCGGAATGGTATGGTGGGCATAAGGCAAGAGACTGTTGAAACTGTGGCAGCGTTGCCCAGCGGCCTACTTGAACTGGGGTGGCAAGTGGAAGAGGCTGAAACGAGGCTAGAAGAACAGGCCTCAGATATCACACAGTGGCGGAAAATGCATTAATCTTACCTTTGCTAATAAAAAACTAAGGGATCACATCAAGGATAGCAGATCCCAAAGAGCCAATTTACGATTTAGAGGGGTCCCTGCGGGGGCAGAATTTAGGGACTGTTCTCAGATTGTTAGAAGCATCTGCACAGCGGTCTTGGGGCGCACTGAAGGACCCTGTTCAATAGATCCCTGGAAACGGGATTGATGCCACAGGATTGGAGAAGAATGGGGGTGGCCCTGCTTTACAAGAGTTGGAGCAGAGAGGAGGCTGGAAACTACAGGCCGGTGAGCCTCACCTCGGCGGCGGGAAAATTAATGGAGACTTTACTGAAGGAAAGGATAGTGAATGACCCGAGGCAGCATGGATTCACCAGGGAAAGGTCCTGTCAGACAAATCTGATTGATTCTTTTTGACGAGGTGACTAGAGAATTGGGTTGAGGAAGAGCACTCAATGTCATCTACTTGGATTTCAGTAAAGCTTTTGAAACAGTCCCACATAAGAAGCTTGTGAATAAAATGAGAAGCTTGGGCATGGATTACAAACTGGTTGACTAGTGGGAGACAGCGTGTAATGCTATATATAATCTACTCTGAAGAGAGAACAGTGTTGAGTGGAGTGCCACAGGGATTGGTGTTTGGACCGGTCCTGTTCAATCTTTTTGTGAGCAACACTGTGCAAGGGATAGAAGGTAAAGTTTGTCTATTTGCAGATGATACTAAGATCTACAGAGTAGACAAGCCTGAAGGAGTAGAGAGAAAGAAGAGATTTATATAAAGCATCATATGTATTTTAAGAGAAGAAACAAACCAATGAGGGGAGGCCTCACATTCCGAAGCTTCTTCCACCCCTCCCCCAACCCCGATCACAAGGGAGAAGGCAAACAGCATGGGATAAACCATTTGAGTCTCTTTTGACCCAATAACTCAGATGCCCTGACATTTAAGGGCTATAGATTTAATGCTCAGATTCAACCAATGAGATGAAAGAAATGCAATTCTGCTCCTTGACTGCATAATCAGTACCATAAAAGTGTGAGGCCAGAATCCATAACTTAGGAAAACGCTCAGCCCCGACATATCCGAGCAAAACATGCAGCCCAACGTATCCAGACAATGCAAGGCAGATGACCACAACTTGGGCACACCACCAGCCAGCCAGCTCAACCCAAAGTAGATGTAAGCAGCCTAACCGCAGATGTGACCCGAAGGAGACAGACCAAACCATGCTCAGGTGGGCCTAAGACCAGGAGACATGCAGAGGTGATAGGGACTCATGGCTATGTTACAAGACACTTCACTTTAGGTAAGAAAAGGGAGAAAACTGGGTAGTTAGAAAGCACTATTTGCAAATCATACAGTATGGGGAATTGAAAATTGAACTTTGAAAATATAAATTTATACATATTTACCATGAATAAATTATATTATATACATTATGTCAGTCTTAGAATCTGTGCCAGAGAATGTGAAACATTCCAAGGTGAATGTGTACTGCGCAGTGCATAGGTATACATTACCCGTCAATCTATTCTTCAAATGGGCTTAAATCACAAGGGTATGACCTATACCAGGGGTGCTCAAACCAGTCCTAAGGGCACCCCTAGCCAGTCAGGTTTTTCAGGATATCCCTAATGAACATGCATGAGATCTGTGTACGCAAATATTTCTCATGCATATTCATTGTGGACATCCTGAAAACCCAACTGACTGGAGGGAGGCCCCCATAGGACCAGTTTGAGCACCCCAGATCTATACATTAAGTATCCAAACCTTCCATCATTTAAAACTTCCTTTAACAAACTAACCTCCAGGCATGCCAAGCGTCAAGGCAGCTGCTTCGTGTTGAAGCCTTTGCTCAAGACTTGGGGTTTCCCCTGTTCAGACGAGTGAGGAGAGTGAAACAGAATCTCGGGCCTAAAGATGTTGATTTGTTCAGCAAGACTTTTGAGGCCAGTTTCTTCAATCTAGACTCAAATTTACTAGCAAGGTAGGTACAGAGCCTGTCCTGTGGGGGGATACCCTTGTACAGCTACCTCTGCCATCTTTCCCAAGGCAGATGCCCATCAGCAGGTCTGCCAATCCCTCCTCCTCCCCATTATCACTGTATCTCTGGAGCCAGAGGGGTTTGTGTGTGCGTTTCAGCCCAATCCCTTGTTCCACCATGACTGCAATGTCTGGATGGCATTTGCTGGGTTATATTGGGTGTTGTGGGCGAGCATTTTAATATATTGACTATACTTCAATTTTTGGGAGGTTGGACAGTTTATATATATTTATAATCTGCGTTTTGGGAGACGGTATTTTATGCTCTTTATATCTGATTTTTTGAGTTGAAGACTATTTGAAATGCTGTTCTTAGACCATAAGGGAAGTAACTGGTATATCCCCCAGTGAGAGTGGTGGCTTGGAATTCGAGAGGGGTTTTATATGAAGATTGTATTTTTGCTGTATTCTATGTTTATTACATCATAAATCATTTTGGGTCATTTTTTCAGAAAGGTAGCACACAAATGGAAAAGCTTAGCTGAATGGTCAAAACAAAGCTGACGTGGCCATGAAACCTGCAAAGCACATCTGACTGGGCTGGAAAGCACGAAAAGTCCCACATGTGCTCAATAAAGTCTTTACAAGGAAGTTCCAGAATGCATTCCGCTCAGCACCAAATGTGGTCATGTAACCGGGTATGAGCGAACTGCTCGTTTTCAAAGCAAAAGCCGAAACAGGTCAATAAGTTAATAGTCTAAGACTATTAGTATTGTCATTTCAGCTGCCAGCCCCAACAACCTTTGCTATCAGTGTATGCTCCCCGATGGATTTCGGTTACCTGTGCAGGGGGGGACTGTAGGGGATTGTTTTCTAGGAGCACAAACTGCAGGTGCCGCAGGTGCCGGTAACAGACGGGAATCTTCGTTATTCGGTTACAGGACACATCCAAATGGACTAATGGCAACTCTGAGAGCTCTGCAACATCAAACAAAAGGCCAATGAGTACCGGGCTGCCCAGGACATGCGTCAAATCCTGGATGTTCAGCAATTATGCCTGTGGTGAGGGAGGCAATCAGTGTGACCTGTCCCTGGAATAGTCATATGGTAAAGAAGAGGAATCTCATTAGCAGCATTGTGTAACAATCCTCTTGCTATAAATCTGTTACACAGACACTGCTGACGCAGGAGCCTCATCTTCCCATATATCCGCATGGAGCAGCTCCTCTGTAACATTTCACTGTAATGGACTTCATCACTTAAAACCTTCTGTATGATTAACCCCAGAGATGGACTGTGGTCTCGAATTGCTTTAATGGAGGTGATCAGAGGATCCCTGATGAGCGCCAGCTGGCAAGAGCAAGCCAGCCATTAATGGCACTGCCTGGGGCTTTGCTGTTACCTCGGTTACTGTCCCACTCAGGGAGGCTTGTCAGCCTCATTGTTGTGCTGTAGTTCTGGCAGCTGATTGATGAGGCTTTTAGTCTGCAACAAGAGGAGCATATCTGTGCCAGCTCTCTTGAAAACAGGAGGGATTCCCAGCACTACTTGGGGATATCACCAAAACAGGTTATCACTGCCACCCAGCTCCTCTTCTCCCCAGCCCTGCAGGCATAAAAATAGTGCTGGAGTTTATTCAGCCTCCTCCGACAGTTAATCAAGCAGCATCTGGAGGGCTGGCATCAGGCTAGGTTAAATCGTATGTACATTAGCTACTTCTTAAGCAGCAGAAGGAAAGTTTATGGCGCGCTAGTAATTATTCAGCACAATGGGATGGGGGGGAAACGTTTCAGAGCACACTAACCTTCAGGCAAGGCCATTAGCTGATTTCTCCGAAGGTTCAGGTGCCTTAGGGACTCCAACTTTCCCAGCTGGGCGGGGAGGCTCTGCAGCTCATTGCAGCTTACATCCTGCAGCCGTGTAGACAACGAAGGTGAGGAGCAACTCTTCATCCACAGCATACTTGGCACATGTGTCATCACTGACTCAGCTTTACCTAAGCAGTGCTAGCCATACCTCCTACTATATACCTTCCACCCAGCCACACCTGTGATGAATCTCACTATGGGGCCAATGCAAAGAACGTGCTGGAGGCGGGCGCTGAGGGTTCAGTGCTCGCTTTCCTAACACCCCCCCCCCCCCCCCCAGGCACCTCTCCTGGGGCCGGCATGCAATATTTAAATTAGGGGTCGCACTGTCAAGGAGGTGTTAGGGTCAACTGCATGCCTGGGAGAAGTCTGCCGTCCTCGGCGGTCCTTTTCCTAATCGGCGCACAGCCATGGGTTCGGAAAACGGACGCTGGTTAACTGAACGTTCGTTTCCCAAACCTGACCGCCGGCACTTTTTTTTTTTATTTAATCTTTCATTCTTCCGACCTAATGTCACCACGATATTAAGTCGGAGGATATACAGAAAAGCAGAATTTGTACAACTTTTTGGGGGTGCTCAAAATTAATGCCTGCTCTGGGCAGACAATTTCTGAGCGCAAAAATGTGCGTATAGGACGCAGTTTGGTTTTGTTTTTTTTTTGCATTTCGGGTGTCAGCCTCATCAACATACATTTGCATGTGATGAGCGCTATTAGTTTCACGGTGCATCGGACGCACATTGTGGAGGCACTAATTCCCTTTTAGCATAAGGGCCTACACAACCTGCATCCAACTGTGGGTTAAACAGTGTGCTCAGCTGAGCAGGATTTAAAAACTGAACTGAACTGGTAATGCTCTGCTTCTTACACAGGAGACTGACCTCTAGGGGAAGATGACTAGTAATCTGCTCACACCTAGATTTTAACAACTCACGTGTAGCCGGATGGAAATGCTATTAGATTTGAAGGCCTTCTTTCCAAATAGACACAGCTGCGTCCAAATAGCTTTCTTCCTGCAAAACTCTCCTAGTCCTCACTGTATCAACCAATCAATCCTGCAACACTGGCTCTGTCAAGGCCTGTTTTCTCTAACACAGGCTGTGAGATTCGGGCAGCATCTACCAGCTGTTTTATAACATACTTGACTATTCTTCATGAGACTTTTAAAGTCTGCATACTTTTTTTTTTCTCTCTCCCGTTTTCCTTCTGTCTGAAGTCAGGTCATGTAGACTAATATTGCTACAGCTGGGAGAGCTGCAGGAGCTGACGGCCCCTGCACCATCCAGAAACCACCATCTCCTAATCCTTCCCTGTCCTCGTCTTCCCCCTGACCCAAGGGTAAAACAATAGCCCTAGCACTTTGATTCTCCTATATCACCTCCCAGAGACGGACACCATTAGCCTTCTCCAGTTCTGGCTTGCACTGCTGTGTAATTTCTTTCAACATCTGGCACCATTTCCCTCCACACTTACCAGCTGCCGCAAGTTCTTGAGAGCCCCAATGTTATCTGGCAGTGAAACTAACTTGTTGTTGCTGGCAATAAGGACCTTCAGGGGCAGGTGGCAGATGTAGGGGGGCAGTAGAGAGAGCTGATTTCGGCTGGGAGAAAGGTAAAGAAACGATATGCAAGTTAGAATGAAGGTACAGCTGGCTGTGGTAGTGGAGTCTCCCACTATAATATAAGACACCTTTACTGGGGAGATGTAAAAATGAGGTCAAGATATTTCTGATAGATCTACCTCTGCCACAGTTTGCCTTTTATTGGCATTAGTTCTATTGTACTAAATGACTGGACAACCAAAACAATGTGAAAGCCAAGTAAAGGTAAATCTGTATTCGTATATTTTATGAGTCAGCCAATCTTTTTTTTTGACCAGCTTATTTTTTGCTGTCATGGGTAAGGGTCAAGAAAGCCAGTGTCCTGAGCCAGCCATCCAGCCCTAGAGGGGACAGGCTCTGCAACCCTGAGTCACTGAATATTTACTTTTAAATTGGCCCTTCCAGTAGCTCAGTGGTAGTGCTGTGCCCTGCTGTGGGAAGGGTCCCCAGTTTAATTCCTAGATCAGCTGAGCTAGGGATGCCTGGGGGAAGGGAGTAATGATCCTTAAAATGTGACACCTGGTGGATGGATTTACATCTCATGTTGCAGGATTATTAGAAGGAACCCCGATGTTCCCAGATTTAGGGCTATTGCTGCAATGATCAACTAAGAACAATGTTAAGGAGGGTTTACTAAAATAAGGGGAAATCCTTAGCTAGTTGCAAATGAAGGCTTGTGCCACCAGAATCCCAGCATTGGATCTGACTGAGCTAGAAAAAAAAGGAGAAAAGTACTGAGCCCAAAAAAATTAAAAATAAAAAGGTTTAACCATGCTCAGAATTTAACAGCTCAGGCATTAGTCACCTTATGTTCAGGTATGTGAGAGTCTGTAGGTTTGTGATAGCTAGTGGGATGTTCCTCAGACAATTATGGTACAAGCTCAGGCACTCCAGTGAAATTAGATGGCATGCATCCTCTGGGATCTCTGCAAATCTGTTCTTCGAAAGGTCTGGAAGGGAAACAAAAAGGAAGAAACCCAGCAAGGTTAATTTCTTGGCCAGGAAACTGATCTCCTCAGACACACAGGCAAGGCAAGTCACATGACAAGGGTGGTGGGCTACTGTTTTACTGGACATGGCTTAAACTTTTTAAGCTGGTCAAACCTTATTCTTTGAGAAGTTATTCATGACACTGTTAGAGTATGGCTGACCTCAGAGAGAGTGGGTTAATGAATTTCAACTTGAAAATACAAGAGTTTATCAATACTGAGTGTGCATTACTATTATTGCCATATATATGCATAAGCTTTACACAATGTATGGTAGGGACAGTTTTGAAGTGGCTATAGGCACATCTGAAGAGATCTGTGTGGTCTGAAAAGATCATGCACTAACTAACATACAATCTTTGCATAACTGGTGTGCTGGTCCAATACAGCATCACAGCCTGCAGTGGGAATCTGATTCTTCAGGGCCCCTACAGCCACCAGAAGCTTGCACCGGCAACACCTTCAGGCATCACTTAGTTGAAAACATCTGACGGAAATAAAACAGCATTCCAGTGTTTTCAGACAGTGATATCAAGTTACATTATAGACAAACTCAATGGGCCAGCCAAAAAGATTTTTGAAAAAAAAAAAGTAAACCTTTTCAGGAAAACAAAAGATCTCTTAGAAGGAAAATGCTCGCTTAGGAGCAGGAGGACCAGGCTTTGAACAGATATTTCATCTTTACAAAACCTGCAATTCTTGTCTTAAACCTCCTAATCCAAAATAGAGTCCAGGTGTTTATAAAGGAAAAATGGGTAATCCCAGGCTCAGGCACACCCTGTCATCAAGTTGTTTTTAAGGCCTAAGTTTGGCATTTCTGCTCTGAAGCCTCTGATCAGCACCTCCGGTTCCACCTACATGGCTAGGAGGGACGGAACAAGCTTAAAAATAGACAGTGCCTGGTCCACCTAAAAAACGGGAGGTTTCTGAAATCACTGGGTGCACGCAGAAAAGGCTGGATTGCTATGAGAAAACTCTTCATTCACTCTGTGCTATATTTTCTAGAATTGGTCAAGCAGGAGACGTGAGTTACAATCCCAGATCTGGGGTGCTGAAGGAGTACGAGGAGCCATCTCATCTGCCTGGAAGAGAATCAAATAACGGCCAAAGAAAACACAGCATTTGGCGTGGCGCTGTGGGGACCTTATCCCACTCTCCCCAGCCTCAGGATATATACTGCATATAACTGGTTTCAGCATGATCTGGGAGTTCAATTCACCATAACACAAGAAATGTGAAAGGGGATAGGATGGCTAAGAAGGTCCATCTAGTCTGCACATTCCTGATGCTGGACTGCAGAGCCTACTTGACCTTAGGCTTTACTCTTATATATCTAAGAAACCTCTTTGTTTTTCCCAAGGTTTTTTTTTTGGTTAAATTTTTATTTAAAAAAAAGCCAGAATGCATGCAAAGCCTCTTTACCATACACAAGTCTCCGACAACTGAAAACAAAGTATAACACAAAAGTTTTGCCCCATTCCTTTTACAAAGAATGACAACATTTCCAGTAAGGGTCGCAAGCCTTGTTGTATAACACCTTTATCTTTTAACATGTCCTTAACTTTTCAATTAAGGCGACCAAATGAACCTGAGCCCTCCAATTTTCCAAAGTGTGCACAGATTTCCATTTCAGAGCTGCAACAGTTGTATCAATTTCTGAAACTTACCAGTAACTTCTCGTAGTTGATAAGAAATCCCAACCTCTGAAGGCAGTTGATCGTGCGTAACGTATGATCTTTCATACGTTACGCACGATCAGTGTAGACTGATCCGACGCTACTATTAACCAGTCGTCCAGATAAGGAAAAATTTGGATTGAAAGTTTCCTGAGGTGAGCCACCACCACTGCTACACATTTGGTGAATACCCTTGGGACTGAAGATAGGGCAAATGGGAGAACCTTGTATTGGTAATGTATATTCCGAACTTGGAAACATAGGCAACGCCAAGAAGACGGGTGAATTGGTATATGGGAATATGCATCCTTCAGGTCAATGGAACATAGCCAATTGTTGTGCTGAATCAGCGGTAGGATATTTTTGAGAGAAGTCATTTTGAATTTCTCTCTGTATGTGTTTGAG
The DNA here is from genome assembly GCF_901001135.1 of Rhinatrema bivittatum. Taxonomy (NCBI): domain Eukaryota; kingdom Metazoa; phylum Chordata; class Amphibia; order Gymnophiona; family Rhinatrematidae; genus Rhinatrema; species Rhinatrema bivittatum. The sequence goes on from NC_042630.1 coordinate 23,311,874, forward strand.
TAGACGTAGATCCAGAATGGGTCGTAAATCTCCTGACTTCTTTGGAATAAGGAAGTATTGGGAATAAAATCCCTGATGATGTTGATGAAGAAGGAAGATCTGTATGGATTGTTGAAGTTGTAGGTTGCTCAATTCTGCTGTGAGGGATCTGGAATGGGAATCTATCATCCTCTTCGGAGGAATATGAGGAAGAGAGGGAGTGGACTGAAAATTTAGAGGGTAACCATCTCTTATGATGTTTAGTACCCACTGGTCTGAAGTGATGGATTCCCAAATGTTGAGAAAAAATTGAAGGCGTCCTCCTATGAATACTGGTAGTGGTGGTGGCTCTATTAATTTCAAAAAGACGAAGGTTGCTTTTGTTGAGGTGCCGGAGTTTGCTTTAATTGCCGCTGTTGTCTAGTACGACCCCTAGAAACAGGTTTAGCTGTGTTCCTGGGTGGAACATATGGTTGAGGCCTATACTGGGAATAGGGTCTATTATATGGTCTCGCATAATACCGACAAAGGTAAGGATAAAAACAATGTTGAGTTTTGTGAGACTCTGCAGGTGTTGTAAGGGAAAGTACAGCTGCACTTTGTTCTTTCAAATGGGAGACTGTCTCCAAATTTATCTCCAAAGAGATTGTCTCCTGTGCATGGAATATCAGCGAGTTTCTCGTGGACATCAGGACGAATTGCGCTGGCTCTGAGCCAAGTGATACGTCTGGCCGCTATAGCAGAAGCAGACGCCCTTGCCAATGACTCATAAATGGACCATAGTAAATGTCTGAGACCTTCTTCGATATCCAAAAAAAAGTCTGTGGAAGTGTGTTGTCTTCTGATAAACAAAGTGGATGTAGCTTTTGGAGTGATTCAAAGAGGTACTGCATGGTGTAGAATTGATGATGTTGTATTCTATTTGTGGAAACAATAATTCAGCTGTAATAGGAACTCAGTAAGAAGAATGGTTAAGCAACCGTCATATAATGCCACAGAAACTTAATGGCTTATAAAGTCAAGCCCGTAAAGTACTGGGCTTGTCTAATCATAGGGTGCTTTGAGCACGATACTCTCCAAACGGGGCTGTATCACTTGTGCAGACACTGTGTATAATAAAGCAGCAAATGTATGCACTTATCTTTAGTGTAAGTCCACCAGTGAACAGATAGAGTGTTCAATCCTGAAGTACTTCCTCCTGTGAACAGATAGAGTGTTCAGGATTGGCTGGTCCCAACGAAGAAGCCCGTTTTGAGTGGGCCTTACCTGATTTTGCCCGTCCCGGTGAAGAATGAACGGAGGATGGAGGATGGTGGGGCCGAAGTACCCGTCTGTAACTTCTCCATTCTTGCTGCCCGCTGCCGCTGGGCTCATGGAGACATCCTACCGCAGTTCCGACACGACGCTTGGTCGTGGTCCGGGACTAAACAGATGTAGCAATAATTATGTCCATCCATGATGGACATAATTTTGACACACTGGCAATATTTGAACCCAGAAGGCTTCGGAGCCATCTGGGAAGAAAAAAATTTGAGAAAAATGCGAAAAAATTCGATGAAAAAAATTCCTGTCAGGAAAAATAGCAAGAGGAAATAACCCCACATGCGAATAGCTCGCTGAAAAAAAGAAACTGAAGAGGTGAGGGAACTGCGTGGAAACACTACCACGCAGATGCAGAGTCAAAACTCTGTGGTTAGCTGAGGAAACTCTGCCTACTCGGGATCACAACGCTCTCCCAGACAGCATGGCTAATTCAGCCCTGCTATAGACAAGAAAAAGAGGATCAGCACACTAGGAGGAAGAAGTGGTGCCCGGGAAGAAGAGAGAATGCCTGGCCCTGGAGGGAATGCAAGAAGCAGAAAAAGATGGTGATTGTGCCATTAAGAGAGGAGTGAAGAAAATGAAAAATAAGGATCTAAAAGGGGGGAACCCCTCCCCCCACAAAATTACCAGAATAAGTCCAAATTTTAAAAAGACAAAGATCCATCAAAATATACTATATTTATCCAGAAAAATGAGTCTTCTCTTTCCCCCGATTTTCTCCCATTTTTTATCATAAACTGATAAATTCTTGGGAAACCAGCAAAACATGAAAATGAAGGTCCCTAGATATAGGATATCCTCACACGTCCCCTTTAAACTAAAGCCTGTTCTTTTGTCTTCCCTTCATCTATGAACGTTTTTCTATAGTAGACACTAAAACTATGCTGCCAGGTTCAACAGCCCAGAAGTACTATTATAATAAAGCACACTGGTAACTCACCTATTAATAAAAGGAAGTAATATTTAAACATTCCCGACTGCTAGTTAGGTCTCAAACTAGGGGTCTGATTCATCAAGGTCTCTTCCCGCAGACATGAAATAGGAGGAAAAACCTTCGCGAATCCGGCTCTAAGTGTTAGTAACTTGCATTTCTGGACAATCAGCATTCTGCAACCCAGAGACAGCTCCTATTCAGTGTGAAGCAGGGCACGTTGCTCACCAAAAGGTTAATGTTTAAGTTTAAATAATTCCCCTAAACAAAAACTTAGGGGGAAGAACCTCTGGCCTGAGACTAATTCACATCTGCCCCCCCCGTTGCACTTACTTTCCTGAAAACAGCACGAGGTAGAAGGCTCTTGCTCTGCTCCCCCCTGCAAAAGCACTTCATTGTGATGGGAACTCTTACTCTGTTCCCATCACTGCAACGTGCGCCTTCCCCTGTCCTGGTAACGGTTCATCCTGGCATTAGCAATAAGAACTCTGGGTGGTGGGGGGGTGGGGGCAAGAGTTGTTTTATTGTAAACCGCTTTGGTTTAAAAGCGGTATAGAAGACATTTTAAATAAATAAGAGTAGAGAGGGAGACATCCACCAGGAACCAGCTATTGTGGCCCTCAGAGGATCTTTATCATTCCCAAATTTTGAGTCACAAAAAAAAAAAAAAAAAAATTGAATAAAAAGGTGTTGAGAATTTCCCTGGCGCCTTCCCTGTGCCCCCCTGCCTGCAGGCTCATATGGGGCATTCCTTTCAATTGTGAAGAAGAAGTTAAACAGCAGAGGAGGGAGGGCAAAAAGCAATAAAGCAGGCAATTCTTTATTCCTTTTTAAAGGAGGACTCTTGCTTTGTGCAAGAAAAGGGACGTGGAGCTTCAAGAGTTAACCGGGAGCATGAATAACCTGTACAGATCAGTCATTTTGTTTTTAATCTGGTTAGGAAATTCTTTTAAGTTGCATTCTTCATCTCTTGGGAACGGCCAATTCGGCTGAAATACACGCAGTGCTGCACCCAGCTGCCCGTGAGACTCATTCAGAACGGATGCACAGGTTCTTTAGTTATGACCCCCACTGGCGGATATACAGTCCTGGGGAAATTCTGCGCTCCTGCCTAATGCAGAGTTCCCCTTTCCCGAAGATATGGTATTTCATAGTGGACAGTTGTGCCAGAGAACTGGAAAAGAGAGAAGGAAGTGGCATCCCTAGGCCTGCAGGCCTTGAGAAGGTGAGGAGAGCCAGCACTCTGAGTAACACTTATCAGTTAGAATCCTGCCAAATCTAAACCATCAGGAGGAATTCACTTGACAGAAATAGGGCTGTATTAGGACAAATCTGAAAGCTGTGACTTGAATTGTCCCGGCATAGTTTATTCAAATATTTGTCAATTTCAGCATGAAACATACTGTAATCCATCCATCTTCAGACTACATATTAACAATATAACAATAGCTAATATGCCATGTGCCAAAGCACTTAAAGCATCGCATCACAGTTTCCATCTCTCTCACCCCATTCCCAACTACACAGGCTAATCTACATAGACATAATATCCATGCCAAATTTTGAGAACAATTTTAACTGCAATCTCAAGAGTCAAAAGCAAATCTGAGCACCAGTTTCTCATCACAGATGAATCTTATTTCTCCAGAGAGCACCACAAAGAACGAGAACCATATTTCCTGGAAGCGAGTTCTGCACTTTGTAGAAATAGAATCTGACTTTATGTTCCAACAAAAGTAAGTTCAACATACTCACCTTCCACATGCTTACTGATGGACAGTTGATCTCCAGCCATTACTAAGAATACATTTCTTTGCAATTAAACTGCATTTAACAAGTAACGCTTCTAGAAATTTCCCCACTCGGGGATCCACACCAAGGACACCCAACAGACAAAGATGCCAACCAGGAGAATTGTGTTGTCACAAGTGTGTTCAGGAATTGAGATACGTCTTGCAATATATTTGAATTTCAGGGCCTTCCCATAAACAGTGAATTGTGTGAATCCTACTCCTTCCTCCCCTTTGGGATAGCTTAGCTTCACCAAGGAAAGTCTTGCTTTCCAAGATCAAAAACTAAATTGGGAGCAGAGTGGATTTATTTTACTTAGGATCTCTATAAAGCAGAGGTACAATTCGTAAAATATACAGTAGTTTTAGAATCAGCACCATGTTCATTAAGGCACACGCCCTATGAAAGATATTGAGAATTCCACCCAGGATTGTAATTTCTGCTTAAATTCTTTAATTATGGGTGAAACATTGCAGTGGTACCACTGTGTGGTATTTTAATGGATATTCACCCCCAAGTAATTAATCTTCTCATCCGCACACCGTAACAGGGAGCCAGGCCTCCTGCAAGTGGCTGAAGATGTCTGGCCCTTCAGACTTGCTTAAATTTAGATTTTAACCCAGGAAAAACCTGTTATAATGGCTAAGACTGCTGGTAACTGTTATACGCCTGGGTTCACATTATCAAAATGTAGTCTGCAAAGAGCACTATTTTAGTCCCAACATTGCCAATTTTAATATTGTAAACTGCCCCAACCTTCTGTATCCAAATTAACAGTTCTCGTGTCAGTATAAATAGGAGTGGGTGAATGGTTCAGATACTGCCCCATTCACCCATATGTAGGCTAATGGATTGGAACAGAATACTCTTATAGCATCAAAGAAGGCCTGAAGAGACACTCTCTTTCAAAATATATTGGAGGAAAGACCAGGATACGTGGTCAAAGGCTTTTTCCGAGTCAAAACGGACAACTAAGATCTTTTGTCCCCGCATGTAAGCTGGTCTTCATAGTCAACAGTAATAGGCAATCAAATACAAACACCAGACTGTTCTATTGATAATAAGCCTGGTAAGATATACTTTAACCTATTAGCTAGTACTTTAGTGTAAATTTTTATATCCAGATTTAAGAGTGAAATCGTCCAGTAGGATTATTCAGTTCCTTGCCTGGTTTAGGTAATACAACTACAATGGCAGTTCTCTCAGTCTCTGGCATCTCGCCCTTTTGGATCATACTATTAAATGTTTTTAAGGGGTCAATAACTCGAGCTGCTAGCGGAAGCTGTCAGGTCCTGGGGATTTAAATTGTTTTAGACCTTTAACACTTGTTTAACTGACTTATTTAAGCTGTTCCAATGTAATGGGGGTCCAATTTGGTATATCCGCCAAGGACACAAAGGGAGTCCCTTAATTTGGTATCCTCAGGCTCAACCCTTTAGAGATCAGGGTAATATTTCCTAAGCATTCTCCACATTTCATCAACAGTGGTGCATACTTTACCCTCCACAATCTTGAGACCTTGGACAAATGTAGAGTCCCTTTGTACTAACTAAACTGGCCATCATGCATCCAGGCCTATTACCATAGCAGTAAAATTTTTGTCTTAATGAGAACAAAAGTTTACCGCTTGCTGGTGTAGTATACCATTCAACAATTTTTGGGTTGCTTGAAATCACTCTATTCTATATCACTCCGTGTATTTAGCTGGTTTTTATACTCTTAACTGCTTGCTTACTTCTATGATGGCATTACTGATAATTATGTAAGCTCTAAACATAAAACTATTTCACCACACATGACTGCCTTTGCAGTTTCCTAATATAATACCGTGTTTCTTGGTGGTTCGTTTAAAGCATACCATTGTCATTTCTCTTTCAAAAATTGTTTAAAGGGGACATCATTAGGCAGCCAAGGAGGCATGCTACAAAAAGCAAAGCTGGACACTAAGTCTGCATTCATCAAAGAGCACACCACCAGACAGCTGTCTGATATAATTAAGGGACAAATATCTGCTGACAGAACCTGAGAAAAGAGTTCCTCTGCCACTAGTAAGAAATCTATTCTAATGCTAGTGGCGTGTTCCCTTGTGTGAAGTGTATAATCTTTAGTTCCTGGATTCAGAATTCTCCAAATATCCAGTAATTTTAGTGTGGTGCATAAGAAATTTACTCCTTTCATCATGCTGATTGATGTTCCATCTAAACTAGGACATCTGTCTAACATGGGATCTGCTATGCAATTAAGATCTCCTCCCATTATCATGAGGGCTGGTCCCAGAGCATTTACCGTAGTTGTGAAATAAAAAAGTTTACCAAAGAAGGCATACCTGTTTTGATTAGGAGCACACACAGATCAAAATGACATCCCTTCACTAGTACATAACATCCTTCCGGATCTACATCAAGCTGTTCTAGTTGAAAAAAAAAAATACACTTATGTATCAAAATGGCCACCCCATATAGTTTTGTAGAGCCCTGTGCAGAAAAAAAAAAAAAGGAGTCTGCGATACCTATTCCCTTATGATGTTCTTTATCTAGCATTTGTGTTTTCTGAAGAAAAGCAGTATTTCCTTTCATTCTATGTATTTGTGTTAAAAGCAAGTTTGCTTACTATAAATGGTGGTTTTTGTAAATCGCAGCCATGGTCAGTGAGGAGACATCATCAGGCGGTAGGGGCGGAATTCGCTCTCAAAGAGAATACGGCTTTTAGCTCTACCAGGCATGCTTGGGAGTTCGTTCCCACATTGACAGTTCTAGAATCTCCTCAGTCTGTATCAAAGCATAGATGACTCTGGAATACTGTCCAGGGAGGAAAGTGGGATTGCATGGCTAATTCATCCTGCTACTACGGAAAACACCGTTTACTGTAAGCAAACTTGCTTTTTTTTCCCATTGATAAGAAGGCTGAAATAGCCATGCTCAGTGGGGAGTCTCAAGCTAAGGGTTGCAGCACAGACCCAAAAAACTTCTGTGACTCGGGGAAGATCACAAGTGCAGCAGAAATGTCTCTCCTTGTCTGGGAACCAACAGTGGTATAATACTGTTGTGCAGCTGCAGTATCAGCTTGACATCAGTATGCATCGACACTGATGCCATCAATACTGGTACACAGATGCTCCACATTGCCTTGTCCAAGCCCTACTGGATCTTCCTGCTGAGTGGCAAGACGGGTGATCAAGTCTTTCTGGGATATGAGAGGTGTATCAGTCACAGATACCTGGACACTTTGAGACTGTTGCACTTCCTGGGAATGCATCAAGGATAAGCTCAACCACCAGAATTTCCCCACTCCCAGCATTGTGCGTCAGAGACCGATGTCAATACCTCTTGGCCTTCACTCATCATCGGAATTCCTCAATGTTGGAACAAGAGGCTGAACTCTTCACCTTCTTTGGGTGGGAGAAAACAGCCAACAGTTTCCCTGGTCCTTCTTGTTGTTAGATGTCCTCCTAATGCAGATATTCCACCAGCGTTCACTGCAACTCCTGGATCCATCAATATCAATGCCTCTGATGCTGATACTAATAGGCTGAACTTATGGTTTCTAAAGTGCTTTTTCAATAGCCCAAGCCAAAAGACTTACAATTCCAAGTGTCATGATCATGCAGTGTTGACCCCTCCAGACATCATAAGTAGCCCCCAGTCATAGAACTCATCTATCATTGGAATCTTTGCCAGAAGTTATCCTATTGCAAAAGCGGTGCCTTTGAAAGCTGCTGGCAGATATTCGGGGAACAGTTGAGAAAATCAAAGAAGCAAAATCATATATATAGGTCATTCTGCCTTGAGATACTGATGTCTGTGCACTGCATGAACACCAAAACAAGAATCAACTGAAAACAGACTACAGAGCCCACAATGAATAATTCCTGCCAGGGAAGGACACTGAAGGACTCAGGCAGCAGGAGAGCAATATCTGTGACTAGTGGACTCCATGGCAAAGATTAGGCTGAAGAAAGCCCTCACAAGGACATGTGGCTGTATGGCATGCTCCATATGCCTAGTGGAGCATGATCAAAGTTCTAGAAATTTTGAGATAATTCCATGACAGGTTCCATCTCATAATGTCACCCACTCGTGAGGATTTCCATCCTGCTTATCCTCAGAAATACATGAGTTAAGCCTATGTATCTCTGCATTAGGGAGTAATAGCTAATACTTTGATTAACATGGGATTTGAATAGAAGCATGACAATTTGTGTATATGGTTTTTCTTCACAGTTGTGTGTGCATTTTTTGTGTGGTAAACTCCTTATTGCACCATATGCATACAAATGTGTACACAGCCCAGCACACCTTATTACATCAGGGCCAGAATGGACAAACCTCCTTAGTAAGTCAAGCCCAAAGAGTATTATCTGAATACATTTACCTCTCCTTGTGATATCCATGACCCCTGGTTCTATCTGTAGGAGGTTTTCTCCTAAGGCGGCTCAGTTCAGCCAGCCAGTCATTACAGGTTAAGCTCTCCCTCCCTATTACCATTGGCCAGTCTTCAAGTTTCATGATAGTCTGGGTCTCGGAACAATTAATGGTTGACTGGCTTTTTAACATACTTTGGAGGAGATTGACAAAATGCTTTAGGTTTGAGACTCAGAAGGAAAAAAGTTAGGCCTGTGCTATACTCTGCAAAGTACCAAAAGATAATGCCTAGTGTCTTACCATAAAGCCTTTATATTCTTTCCATTCTTTTGTTGGAGCATTTCTTCTTTGTATGGAGGAGAAAAACACAAGGAAGGCGGGAGATACCAGGGACATATGTAAAGCTAAAAGAAAAAAAATCTGAGCCTCCAGGGAGCAAAAACTGTAATCTTCATTATAGAAGACTGTAATTAAAGGGAGGAGCTGTAGTAGTGAGAGAGCTACTACATCATGAGCTCTAATCCCAGCTCTGCCACTGAATTTCTTTAACACTCCTTTGAAAGTTCTTTTACCTCAAAGATCAATTCTAATCTTGGCTATGCCACAGATTGTGATTTCTAACTAAATCTCCTCCACCAGATTCCTCTGTGGCATAGAAACATAGATAAAATGAAGATTTCTCACTTTAAAAAGACCTACTTATAAAAAAAAAAAAAAAAAAAAAAGTGAATCTCTCTTGTAACCATTCTGTTTCTATGATGTTCACTGCTGTACAACTACTGGTAGTACTTAGAATTTCTTATTGGGGTGTGGGGGTCCTGTGGCTCAAGCTATAACACAGAAGATCAGAGTTCAGATCTGTATCCTTTGGAGATGGTAGGACCTGAGCACACCATGGAGGTGACGTACTCAGACCTATGAAGGAAGGACAGTTGAGGAGGTGCCCCTTCAGCCCTTGGGCCAGCAAGAGTTCCAGTAGGCATTCCATAATAGAAAAAGGAATTGTAAACAGAGAGAAATCAATGGGGAAAAAAAAGTCTTCATGCCTGTGTGTTTAACAGATGTCTTCATGTTTTGCCTTTACATCAAAAGGGCAGACTGTGTAGGAGAGCAAGCCAGAGAATCAGGCTAGTGAGCAGAGAACATGCACCCATATTCATCCACCAGCTGCACAGCACTTCAAGGGATAGTTTAGAGGAATGACGTATAATGTATGTGCAATCACGATTTAGAGAGTCAGAAGTCCTCCGTGCTGAACATGTTTGCCCTGTTCCTGGTCACCTACCTCTGATTTTGCTCTGCTGAAGTACTTGTATTCACCAGTGATTTAAGAACACAGCAATTTTACTGAGCCAGCCATGGCTTAACAGTAACTTGCCAACAGAGCAAATAATTCATTCTAGGTAATAGGACCAGAGGCATCTGGCACACACATTGGTTCCTAAAGGTACAAGAGGAATAGGAAATTTGGCAGATGTAGTATTTCACTGGAATCGAGATTTTACAAAGTAGTATTTTTCCAAAAATTTGGAATTTTACAGTATCCTGGCAAAACTCTTGGGAACTGGGAAGCATGAATCATTTCTCTTCCCTTATAGAATACCACATAGAATTTTTATTTAGTTTTAGTTCAATATGAAGAGAAAGACTATCAGATCATGTACCATTTGTCTTCATTTTATTTATTTATTTTTAACTTTTATATACCGACATTCTTGCATTAAATGCAAATCATGCCGGTTTACAGTGAAACAGAAAAAGCAGGAAAAAATTCCTTAGTCGAATACAATGAAACAGCTTAGTTAACAAAGGAAACATAAAAATTCATATGTATGTTTCCCTTTTTTTAAACTTTTGAAGGGTTGGACCTAGTTTAACCAACTTGGTGTGAAGCTAAATCATTGGGAAGGAGGGGGATCATTAGACAGTTGAGTTTTCAGACTTAAAGTGTTTTTAGTAGCACAAGGGGCAGGGAAGTGGAGATAAAAGGTAGGTTTTGGCACCTGGTGGAAAAACGGTTTTCATGACTCCAAAAATTGGCAGCTCCCTAGATAACATCCTAAAATGTAAGCAGATCCTGCCCATCGATTCATATAACCCTTTCTGGAATTCATCCAAACTACCATACAAGTGCAGACAGAGTTATACGGAGAGATGCAGTTAAAAATAGATGCTGCATTTATGTAAGATTCCACACACAAGGAACCTATGTTTAGAGAGTTTAGAACCACTGCACTTTTGCTCTTTTTCCCTCCCCTCAGGTTTTAATTCATGGTGCATTACAACTTTCATGCCTTATGCTTTCAAAAGGAGAAAAGAATGTCCTAGCACAATGTTCTTTTCTTTGCGTTTCAGCCTTTGATCTGGCTGCCCAAGTGCCTTCAGGCTGCCACTGAGAGGAGCACATGATTTTTGGATGGGCTTCTCACAGAGCAGGGGCGCCACCAGCAAGAAGGGGAAAAAAAAATTCTTTTGGTACATGCCAAACTTATATCACTGAAGTTATCTGCTCTTTGGAGGTAGTACAGAGGTAAATGAAACGAAAGATCATTAACTTGGTCCACCTTTTGCACTGTTTCAAATGGCTGACTAAGGAGGTCCTCTCCTCAGAGTCCCAAGAACTACTACAATTATTGTAATGTGCTATTTCTCTTGGTCCTTTCTCCTGAAACTTGCCAACATCGCAGATCAGTCCTTGGTGTGGGGGCAATTTTAGAAAATAAATTATCTGAAAGTTATAAGGACTGTTGTGTAGGTAAGTCAAAGTGTTTAATACAGTACAACTGAACCCTACTTATATCTGAGCGAGAGGGAGGAAGGCAAAGAATGGAGGACAGTGGGACAGAATGCAAAATAGGGCAATAAAGAGTAAGCGTGAGGACGGAGTAAAGAGCGGCGTAATTGCTCTGGAAGCCTGAGTTTCCAGTAACTATACAGAACCAGAAATGGATCAGCAGAGGTGATGTGTGGCTTAAGATTCACCTAAGAACGGTCGAAGTTTGCTCCAGCCCTCGTAAAATTCAGACACCCATTCCCATTCAGATACCCACTTGCAACAAGACCTGTTGCTTCTTTGCATTAGGTGAACAGTTTCATTCTCCTTTTCTCGCTTTATAAATGGAATCACGGGAACCATCCAGCTCTCCACATGTTCTCAACCTGTGGAGAACCTGAAGCAGAAGTCATGGTAAAGAACGTACTCCCAAGCAATGTGACTGGATAGTGATGTACAAAGCACACATTGCACAAGTAATATGAGAAGCTGTGAAGTCCACTGCTATATTCTGATTTTGTAGGTATATTTTCAAGCTGTTCCATCGTTTTGGTTTACTGATCATGCTGCCCTTTATGAAGGATGGTAAGGCCTGTGAAAGGAGAGGGAGAAGGCCTGGCACACAGCTCAAAGGGAAAAGAATTGCAGGGGTAGAAATCAGTAACTCTTCAAGGTAAAAATGAGCAGAGGAAGAGGGGCCAGGGCGGAAAGGCCTGTACCAAGATGAATTATCTTGGATTTAGTAAGGCTGTTTTCCCCCACTACTCAGGTCATTAATGCCTGAGAAACTTATTTGATTCCTAAATTAAAAAAAAATCTACCCCCAGTTTCAGTGGCATGAGGCTAACCCACCTCCTCTCCCGACATCGACCATTACACAAACACAACAATGTAAGCCAAGCTGTTCATTACAGAGACTGAGTTGCTCAGAGTCTCCAGATTTGACCTCGAGACTCTGGAATATTAAATGAAATTACCGGGTCTCCTAGCCAATACCTGCTGAGCTAGTGAAGCAGCCAGATTAGAAGGCATTTGATTGGCCTACACAGGCCAACTGGATGCCTCCTTAACTTTTCCCTGCCCTGTGACCAGAGGCCTCCTTTCTTTTTCCTGACTGTGCCAGCAGGAAGAAGGGAGGAGGCCTCTAATTGACCCCTATTGGCAAGGAGGAGGAGGAAGAAGGCCTTCGATTGGCTTGCGGGGGCAGGGAAAAAAAAAAAAAAAAAGGCCAACAGCAGAAGCTGATGCTATCGTCTGGAAGAAGGAGTCTCCCATTGGCCCCAGGTACCCTTAGGAGGATGCTGCCACTGGTGGGTGACAGATTTGCTCCTCTTTCAGATGCAGAGTGGGAGTGTGTGTGGGAGGAGAATGAGAGGAATGTGAACAGGCATGTATGTGTGAGAGTTACATGCAAGTGTATGAAAGAGGAGGAAGTCTGTGCGCATACCGCTCCTCATGCCCCTTCTCGCCACCCCCACTGATACATGAAAGTCTCAGGGTGCCTGGAAATTGCATGTTCCCAGGTATGCTCAGAGCGGTAATAGTTAGCAAGTCTCAGGAGGCTAGATGGGAAAAGGCTGGTAATCTCAATTTCAGACAGAAGAAAGGAAAACATGCTATGCCCTCTGAGCCTGGGGATTGTCTGGTGCAGTTGTTTACTTCATTTGCTGGGTATGAAGAGCAGAAGTCCTTCTCCTATGAAAGCTGTATCACACTCCTACCATGGAAGGCTGAGCTGAAGAAAGATCATCATTGCTACAAGCCCCTAATTTCCTATGGCAGCTCAGGGATAGATTCTGTGGCAAAGTTTGTGAAATTCTGTAGCACATCTGAGCAGTGAACTGAGAACTAGGGAAGCAAGGGATCAAACCCTTCTCCCACTGATGCTCTTTGTGACTTTGCCCTCCATTGCCCCAGGTAACAACTCAGATTATAAACTCTGTCTGTAGCAGAGACCTATCTAATGTACCTGAACTGCAACCTGCCTGAGCTTGAGTTTGAAAAGGTGAGTAAATCCTCCATCTGTGTATACTTTACTTCTTTTGGGAGCTTTATGGGTGGGGGATCTCATGTACTGACGAGGCAGGAGGAGTGGGGGGGGGGGGGGACGGACAGAGGAAAAGATCTGAGATGGGGAGGGAAAAGGACAGGAGTAATAAGAAGAGGAGACAGGATTGGGGTGGGAGAGGAAAACGTTATGAGATCTTAGGGAATGGGGCAATGTCCCTTTCATGCCTTCTGCTCTGCTTCCCCTCTCAGAGGTCCTCTGTTATTCTCCCCATCCCATGTGTCAATATATACAATCTCAGGTCCCCAAGCCTCTTTCACACAGTCCCCCATTCCCTGGGTGCCCTTTCATATGAAACGTGTTCTCCCTCAGGATTGTCCTATGTAGACAGAGAGACGACAACAAGTACAACATCCAGAGCTCATTCACCTGCTCTTCTTTGAATGTAATATCTGCCATCACATGCCAGCCATGAACCTCTGCTGTCTACAGAGAGCAAACAAGTTATTCCCCAAGGAAAATAATAAATGGACACAAGTCTGATATTAGAAGTGGCAACATTCAGAAACCAGTAGGGAAACATTACAGCCTTCCAGGACATTCTCTCTGACCTCAAGGCTGCCGTACTCCTAAAACAAAGAACCTCAAAGGAACACTCCAGCGTGAAACTGCTGAATTGGAATCCAAAAATCTCAACACCCTAGCTGTGAACAGAGACAATGGCTTCATGGCACCCTACACCTATTTATGGACTTCACTGTTCTCTGATCATTCTGTCTTTTCACACTTCCCTCAACTGTCACCTTGCTTCCACATCCTCTATCTCTTACCCATCTCTGTACGTCACTTCATACACTCTGTCCTGGAAAGCTCATGCCTCAATAAACTGGTTAGGCTATAAAGGTGCCACCTGCCTCTTGTCATTCTTCATTTAACTGGACTCACTCTATACCCAACACATGTCCTGAAGCACAGCTCTTCAGTTTGTACCCTCCAGGGGAGATGGGGGACAACAAGCTTCTCTGCACACGTGTTTTCCACACCATGAGCAACTCTCAGCAAGTAACCTACTAGGCAGGAAAAAGTACCTGTTTTATTATCTCACTTATTGCCTTTAGACTTTAGTTATTCTGCTCTAGGTACTACAACAGCTTTACAGGAGCCATTTAACACAGAGCAGAGGCTCCAGTGAATTCGTTCCAGATGCCAGCCTGGTGTACAAGTAACAGAAACCTGGAAGTAGGGTGGGAAGACAGTTGGGACTGTAGCTGGATTATGCAGAAGGTTTGTGGCTAGCTGCATGGGGAGATTTATTCTGTGTCTTATGTTTACTTTCATTGTATTTTATATTATTATTGTTGTGAACCGCTTTCAGAAAGTAGAAATGGGAAGTGTACTTAAGAGTACCACAAACAAAAACCGCACTGGAATAAGACTTGCATTCGTTGAGGGTGGCAGCATTAAGGGCTTCACTCTTTCAAGCAGTGGTGCCTGGAAGACCAAACAAAGGTCAATCCATGCAGTTCTGCCCTCTGCCTTCCCCCTAGACCCAGGGCTTGAATAAAGCCTTTCTTGGCTTGATTGGGTAGAGAGCAATAAGTCCAGGCCAAGAACAACAAATGTACTGGAAGGCTACATCATGCAGCACAGAGTATACCCGGATGCACAAGCTCAGAGGCTGCTTTATTTAGCTCATGTCAATATTTTGGTGCTAATCAGATCAAGGCAAGAGCTAGGCCTGACTACAGAGCAGTCATTCTTTTCAATAGGAATCAAAGATGGCACAAAAGCAACCTCTTAGGAACATAACTGCCAATGGCTTGCCTGTTATAAAAAGGGGCCTGTGAACGGACTCTCTAATGCTCTAATCATATTGGAAACTTTTGAGCTGGTTTATGCATCGATAAAGAAAAGCTTAAGAGAGGAACAGAAAAAACAATGAATCAATTCCACAGCACTCACAGCAGATCTCCCAGGAGCGGCACAACATAGCAGGACTTGTTACCCAACAGGCTTCCGTACAGTTCTTTAAGCACTGATTTTAACCGGGCTCGGATTACTGCAATTCCCTTTTTCTAGGTCTTCCTGATATCGCCCACTACACTTAGTCCAAAATACTGCTACCAGTCTCATTTCCAACACAACTCGCAGAGATCATATCACTCCCATTCTTCAAACTTTACACCGGCTCCCGGTAAAACAGCTTAAGGAATGGGATCCCATAAAGGGCCAAATGCAACATCATCTCACACATCTTCATCTCTCCTACAGTCTCAAACATTTTCCCACCAGTTTCCACACCACCTTTCTCCCAGTACAGGTTCCCCAGATCTCCGCACATCAAGGACGTTCCTCTGCATTTTGGCAGGTCAATCCCCACTAGTGGGTTATGCCCCTCTGCCAGCAGATGGAGACTGAGCAAAAGCTGACATCACAGCTATATAGTCCAGCACCTTCAGCCTGCCCATAATCTGTTTCCAGCAGATGGTAGACATGCATTTCCCTATGTGGTGTTGCCTGTGAATAAAAGATAAAGAAAGAAAAGAAGAAGCACAAAAGAAGACATCATGTTTATGTAACACTGCTTGCCTCCTAGGCGATACCATTCGGTCCCTCCCTCAGTAAAGTGACCTCAGTCAAGTAGCCTTGGCTGGCGTGGACTTAAAGTTCAATTAGCGGTTGCAGGCCGAGAAAGGCTTGATAGTGAAGACTTTTTGCCTTCTTCCTCCTGTAGTAAGGACCCGTTCCTGCTCTCAGCCAGGGAGGGCTGGCTCAGGTAAAAGTTTTCACTTTATTAAAAGCAAAAAAAAAAAAAAACACAACCAAAAAAAAACAAACCAGGAGAAAGAAAAGATGAGTTTTCCTACTGGGTCTGATTCCTCAGTGTTTGGCCTTCCCACTCACATCTCTGCTGAGTTCTGCGAGGTATGGATGTAGTTCAGGTTCGGCGGGTTGAGCAGCTGTTTGGCTAGGCCCCACTCTTGGGCTTCTCCCTTTTTGCCGTGTGGTAGGCCATGGACAATTTTGCACGTTTTTCCCTGTGTGCCGTTAGCATGCGCCTGCATGTCCCTATTGGGCATCCTTGTTTCTGAACACACATCTGGGGCGCCTACCTAACTTGTGTGTACCTGGATGCCATATTTGGGCATCCAGTTTTGGGCAAGTATACTATACATGCGTACCTGGACGTACATGTTTTGTGCGTCTGTTTTGGGTGCAGCTTTTACACGTGGGTACCTGACCACAATTTTTGTGTGTCTAGCTGGGTGTTTCTATACCTGACTGAGCGCTTTACAAGCGTGGTGTCCACGGCCAAGAAGTCTAAGCGCTTATCGCTTATCTATTTGTGCTGCATGCCACATCAGGGCAATACAGCCGGAGCTTTCTTTAAGCCTGGGTCCCCACGAGCATCCAGGCAGGGCTGATTTAACCCCTGATTTTGCGGACGATAGTCCATCTCCTCAGTCTGAGGGGAGTGGGACAGAGAGCGACATGATGCTGGTGTCCCCTACTTCGTTTGATTCATGGGCAGACTGCTCAGGGAAAGCTTGCTCTCAGGATGTCAGGTTCGGACCTATGGACCCATCCTCCAATTCTTCCAGGGAATACAGGTATTTCTACAGAGGCAGTCTTCTGAGTCGGCAAAAACCAGACACCATTTGAAAAAGATCCGGTGAGCGGTCAAAGACCGGCAGCCACCCAAGGAGTGACACTGCCAGGAATCGAACGCACAGAAGGGCAAAAACTTACTGTGCCGCCCTGTAGGGGAACCGATGGGAGAAGAGAGACCCGGTGTAGAAAAGCAGTCAAAGACCAACCGAAAAACTGAAGAAAAGAGCAAAGCTCTGCGGAAAAGGAGAGACTGAAGGCAGACTCCATGTGGACGTGTGGATAGTGGCATGCTCTGTGTGCCAGTCAAAGTTCTAGAAATTTTGACAAATTTTCCGTGCTGGGCTCCATCAGATGTCACCCATGTGTGAGGAATACCATCCTGTTTGTCCTAGGAAAAGTGATAAATGGAGTGCCACAGGATTGGTTTTGGGACCAGTTTTGTTCATTATCTTTGTGAGCGACATTGTAGAAGAGATAGCAGGTAAAGTTTGGCTATTTGCAGATGATACTAAGATCTGCCTTGGAGTGGACCCACCTGTAGGAACTGGAAAAGTGATTTAAGAAAGCTTGAAGAGTGGTCAAAGATTTGGCAGCTGGGATTCGAATCCAAGAAGTGCAGAGTCAAGCATCTGAGGTGCAGTAATCCAAAAAAACCCAAACTATGTGATTTGGGGGGGGGGGCAGGGGCGGTGAAAGAATGTGCACACGCTGGGAAAGGGACCTTGGAGTAATAATGTCTGGTGATCTGAAGGCAGCAAAGCAGTGTGACAAGCCAGAAGAATGCTGGGCTCTGTAGAGAGCAATAACCAGTAAGAAAAAGGTAGTAATAATACAGGTCACTTGGAGTACTGTTCAGTTCTGCAGCTCTTATCTCAAAAAAGGATAGACAGTCCAGAAAAGGGTAACCAAAATGGTGTGTGGTTAAAAACATAAGATTTGCAAAACTGGTTCAGACCGATGAGAGAAGAGGGACCCGGTGTAGAAAAGCAGTCAAAGACCAACCATCAAGCCAGTATCCCGTTTCCAACAGCAGCCAATCCAGGTCACAAGAACCTGGCAGGATCCATGCAGCTTATCCCAGAGGTATGCCATGGATTTCCCCAAGTCCAGCTTAATGGTTTATTGCTTTTTCTTCCAGGAATTTGTCCAAACTTTTTTTTTTTAATCCTGCTACACTAAAGGCTTTTACCACATCCTCGGGCAACAAATTCCGGAGCCTAATTATGCATTGAGAAAAAAAATTATATTTAAACAAATAGGGGAAAAGTATTATACCTAGTAACAATGCATGTCTCCTAGTCTTTATATTTTTTTTGAAAGAGCCAAAAACAATCACATTTACCTGTCCCACTCCAGTCTTTTTATAGACCTCTATCATATCTCCCTTAAGCTGTTTTCTCCAAGCTGAAGAGCCCTAATATCTTTAGCCTTTCTTCATAGGGGAATCATTCCATCCCCTTTATCATTTTAGTCACTCTTCTCTGTACTTTAACATTTCTGCTATATCTCTTGAGATGCAATCACTGGAATTGCACATACAGCTAAAGGTACATTCGCATTATGGAGCATTAACGGCATTATGATTTTCTCTTTAATTCTCCATTCCTTTCTGAATTCCTAGCATTCTATTTGTTTTTTCAGCCACAAATATCATCCATGATGAAGCCTAGAGCTTTTTCCTGCATGGTGACTCCCAATGTGGAACCCTGCATTGTGTATAAATTTGGGTTACTCTTCCCTTCAAACATCACTTTGCACTCATCCATCACCTTTGCACCAGGCAGACAAGTAAACGAGTGCTACTCATGTCCACCAGCCACCCAGCTATCTATATTCCTAATAACCAAATCACCAACAATGGCTGTCTAAGCCTGTCCTCCTGGGCACATCCTCACGACAGAAGATGTGGTTTGGAAATATACATCTATGATATCTTTAGATTTTGCTCCATATTTATTTAAGTCTTTTCTATACCGTCGTTAAGTAGCTTCCATCACAACGGTTTACAGTAGGCACATAAAGATAGGGATGCTGAGACATTAATTTACACAAGTGCCATATCGGTTCAGTACATAGTTTTTTAAAATAAAATTGGAATGTGATACAATATTGTTTGGAGTTTTTTTTTATTTTTTTTCAGACTCCCAATATATGGATATCTGTTTCTTCGGCTTATACTGTATGCAGAGTCTGGCTTCTTGGTGCTTCTAGTTCAATTTTTGCCTGCACAGTTGCAATTTGTGGTCTGTCTATGTGACCGAGGGGAGGTGCTCTAGCATGTAGCTTCCTTGTAAGAATCTGTAGCTGTAGGCTCAGTTGCAATATTTGCAGTATGGCCTTTTCTTAGGTAGAGCTGTTGCTGTTTGAGTCCTGGGAGTAAATGCTGTTATGGAATGGCAGATTTACTGCAGGTTTTAAGTGTGGTGGGTTTGGGGTTTTGTAGTATTTCACAATGTATCTGGCAGTGAAGGCTAAAGAGATTAGGGCTGTTCAGCTTGAAGAATCAGCTGAGGGGGGTTATGATAGGGGTCTATAAAACCATGAGTGGATTAGAGCCAGTAAATGTAAACCTGTTAATTAGATTGAAAACAAATGCAAAGACTGGGGGGATACTTCATGAACTTAGAAGTAGGAAGTTTAAAACAAATAGGAGAAAGTTATTTTTCACTCCACTCACCATTAAGCTCTGGAATTCATTGCTGGAGGATGTTAAGGCAGCTAGTGTAGCTGGGTTTAAAAAAGATTTGGACAAGATCCTGGAGGAAAAGTCCATAAACTGTTGTTGTCCAAGTAGACTTGGGGAAAGCCACAACTTATTACAGAGCATTAGCAATATGTAAGGACCTTCATTTTCAGAATTTATTTTTTGCCCTGGAAATGTATCCGTGTTTATTATAATAAAGAACAGGAGAAATTTACTGGGGGGGGGGGGGGAAGAGGTTTTTTCTCCCCCAATTCTCTGCAATTTGGTTGTTGTACTAAATTCCCAGGGAAAATAAAATTAAAAAAACCCTGCTAAAACGAAGGTCCCTAGCAATATGGGATCTATTTACTGTTTCGGATCTTGCCGGGTACTTGTGACCTGGATTGTGTACTGCTGGATATACAATACTGGGCTCAATGGATCCTTGGTCTGAGCAAGTATGGCCATTCTTATGTTACTGAAGTGACACCAGAATTAGGGGATTCATTTAAAAAGGTTTAATATTTAAGAACATGGTGTCCAATTCTGTGTGTTTTACAGGATCATTCTTGGGGAGGGGGTGGAGAATTAAGATCAGTCCCAATAGTTATTCAAAACCCGGATGAAGGCTCTTTGGGCCAGAACCAGATTCTTTTACGTGCAAGCATAGAAGATTATTTACAAACACCTCTGCCCACTGCACCTAGGCACTCAGTCAATGCACATCAATCCTGCCCTGCAGCACTCCCTGCCACTCCAGTAATAAGACACAAACCCACACATAAAGCTCTACTGGTGCACCTCCGTAAACCACCATTATTAATCTGCATTCTTTACATTAATAAGCAGAGAGAACCCAGCCTCAAACAACGCTGGGGACGGAGTTGAAATGTAACACACCTCATGTACATTGAACTCCGGGACATCTGCTCTCCATTCTGTCCTGACAGCTCTGGCAAAATATCAACTGTATCCCATACTCTTGCCAAGCCTAAGAAACAAGTTAAAAACCAAGGAGTCCTGCTGTGTCATGTGTTTACAACACAAACAACCCCGTCAAGAACACCACATCCTGCAAAAGAAACAAAGACAGGGGAAATAAAGGAGAGAGAGAGACAGAAATAAGCAGTGTTCTCCAGTTACACAACAATCTAACTGCCAAGTACAAAATATGTCTCCTTAATGAAATAAAGCAGAATAAAAAGCTGTGGTTCAGAAGGGAGCCATTCCATCCAGCTTCAAGAGCCCCACCACAAGGACATCCGAACATGCTTATTTCCTAGCCAAGAAATCCACAAGGAATACCAATGAGATAGATTTGTATTGATTAGAAACCCAATATACACACACTTCTGTCATACATACTCATTCAGATAGTCTAAAAAAATCTGGCATGCTGCGGGGTCCAGCGGACAGATGTGGTCCCTCCCACATTCAGCCAAATCTGCGGCTTTAGAGGAGACCCTTTCTGCTTGGACAGAGCTGGAGCATACAGAGATAAAACTATTTACCCAAGGCAGCGGACAACAGAGCTAGGATGGAAATGCAAAAAGCTGGGCTTCAAATCTCAGTCACAAAGAGGCAGACGTAATAAAATGTGCTGAACACAGCAGTGCAGGCTTTAATCTTCAGCTGTGCACACTTTTTTTCTCTTTACTGCAATCTACCAATTCGTTTTGCAGAAAACGATGTGCATACACGTGTGTGCCCTCTCACGCAAATCTATTACCTCCCAATGCAGAGACAAGCACTGGCATAACTCCTGCCCTGCGGGACTGGATCAGGAGTTCTGGTGCTGGGAACCTATATAGTCCAAATTTATGAGCTGTGTGTGCACAAGTTTTCCTTGCCTCTCCCTCCCTCCCAACAGTTTAATTCTTTCCTTAAAAATGCTGCCGGCCGCAGCTTCCTTCCAAAAGCAGCGGTGACATCAGGGGCCTCTTTTGGATTGGAATGGGGGAAAACCCTTTTGGAAGAGGAGGAGGAGGAGGAAAAGTTGCCTGCGATGTGTAGGAAGGAGCCAACAGACCCGCAGGGGCTCACGTACTGTCCCCCTCCCTGTATGCCCTCTCCCTCCTCCACACAAGCACAAGCCATGGGCACCCTAGTGCCTCCTTGGCAACAGGTGCCCAGGAGAGGTGGCCGTCAGCGGGTTGAGAAAACAGACACTGAATTTAAATCCGTGTCAGTTTCCTAACCGGGGTACAGCCACGGGTTCAGAAAATGAATGCTCGTTAACTGAGCGTCCCTTTCCCTAACATGACCGTCAGCATTCTTTTTTTAAATCCTTTACATTTTTCCTTCCTCCAACTTAATATTGTCACAATATTAAGTTGGAGGATGTACAGAAAAGCAGTATTTTCTGCCCAACGTTTTGGGCTGCTCAGACATTAATGCCTGCTCTAGGTAGGCGTTAATTTCAGAGTGTAAAAACGTGCGGGCCTGGCGCACATTTTTCTTTGCATCTGGGGAGCATAGCTAATAGCCTCATCAGCATGCTTTTGCACGTTATGAGCTCTATTAGTTTCACTGCGCGTTGGGCACGCATTGTGGATACGCTAATCCCCTTATAACATAAGGGGCTGTGGATGCGCATCCAACCATGGGTAACCCAGTGTGCTCAGCTGAATGCACTGTATTGCATCAGCCTGTTTGTGTTTCAGAGCTTTTAACTGCTGATCATTAGCATACCGTTTGCTTACTGAATTGGGAGTTACATTTTTTTTTAGCGCACACAATCTGTGCACTGAATTTCAGCACAGTCTTAATGCATGGCTTATTAAACTGGTTTCAAAGTAAGCAACTTTATCCATTGACAGCAGAGGAAACCTATATTGTCAGACAACAAAACCATCCCCATGCACTTGTCTGCTGTGATAATTAAGCATCAAGCCCATTATTAACCCTGAAAACAACCTTTCAACTGGTGCTGCCCATGTCTGAGCAATCACTGGAGGCTGTCTGGCTGTCCATGTGAGGCATGGCATGTGACTACTCACAAGAGGCCTCAAAACCAGGAAACAGATGCAAGAGGAAAGGGAAGCACAGTGCAGCCAGACTGCTTGCAGAAATGTCTGCCACAGGTTGCTAAGCTAAATGTATAGCCTTAGAAAAAGCATAAGCTATTGTATTTCTGAGAACTGCAGCAACAATAGCAAGAATCGTGGTAAATGCAATCTCATCCATATGTTCTATAAGAGTTACTGCTGGGGAAACTGCAAAAAATGTACAATTTCTACACACAATACTGCAAAATTCTGCAGACTATTTGTTCAGATAAAACAATGGGGGTAAACTTTCAAAAGGATTTACAAGCTTAAAACTGTTTTACATGTAGAAATGTACTTTGGAAATTGCTATAATATATCAAATTTGACATGCGTAAGTGCACTTTAAGCACATAAATGGGCTTTTGAAAATAGCTATTCTAATTTACATTTTCATATGTAACTCCTTTGAAAATTACCTCCAATAGAAATAGTGCAATACAAAAAGGCTATTACTCAAAGATGCAGGATTTAATGTTTTTGTGCAGATTTTTTCCTTCATGTGGCCTGGACTCTGCTCTCTCTCTCTTACACCTTGAACCCCTTCCCATGCTTGATCTCTCTGTCCCCTCCCCAATCTGCTACACTTTTTGAAGTGGTTAGAAACATGCAGATAATGGGGACCGAAGGCTTTTGACAAAGTTCCCCATGAAAGTCTCCCAAGAAAAATAAAAAGTGATGGGATAGGCGGCAATGTCCTGTTGTGGCTTGCAAACTGGTTAAAAGATGAGAAAACTGGCCTACTCTGTTTCCTAGCAGAGAAAGGGAAACAGTGGAGTGACTCGGGGATCTGTACTGGGACTGGT
This sequence comes from Rhinatrema bivittatum, assembly GCF_901001135.1. Lineage (NCBI taxonomy): Eukaryota > Metazoa > Chordata > Amphibia > Gymnophiona > Rhinatrematidae > Rhinatrema > Rhinatrema bivittatum. The sequence continues at coordinate 23,335,188 of NC_042630.1, forward strand.
CATTTTTAATATATTTATAAATGATCATGGAAAAAAAAAAAAAAAAAAAAGGATGAGCGAGGTGATCAAACTTGCAGATGGAAAAGTTTCGAGTAATGACATCACAAGCGGATTGTGAGAAATTACAGTAAGACCAGGCATCCAAAGCACAGAAAACTGAATGCAGACAAGCGCATAGAGAAACCGTATTGTAGTTACACGATGTTATGTTATATTAGGAGTTATAATCCAGGAATAGGATCTGGGCATCATTATGAATAATACCTTAAAACACTCAGCTAAAGGCTAAATAGGTTAGGGGTGGTCATCTTGGAGAAGAGATGGCTGAGAGGGCATATGATAGAGTTCTATAAGATCATGAATGGAATAGAATAGGTGAATGTCAGTCTTATTTACTCTTTCAAATAATATAAAAGTTAGGAGACTGGATGGACCACTTGGGGCTTTTTCTGCTGATATTTACTAATGTTATTATGTTACTATGGAATATCTATGAAGTTATAAGTAGCACATTTAAAACAAATGTGAGAAAATTCTCTCTCAATGCATAATTAAGCTCTGGATTTCATTGCCACAGGATGTGAAAGTTTGGATAAGTCAAAATTCATAAACAGTTCTTAACCAGATAGACTTGATAAAACCCACTACTTATCATAGAGCGCATGTTGCTTATGCACAATCTACTGTTTGGGATCCTGCCAGGTACTTGTAAACTGGACTGTTGGAAACAGAATACTGGGCATGATGGACCCTTGGTCTGACTTGTGTTATGCATCATAAGATTTGCCATATTAACTCAGAATCAACCATGAAGAACTTACTGGAGCAAGGGATGGTTTTGGAATTGCCTTCAGTCCCCAGACTTCATTGAAATTCTCTGGGGAGATCTCAAACCTGCAGTGCATGCACGGAGACCTAAAAATATTTCTGAGCTCCAAGAATGGGAAAAATTCCAAAAGCTAGAACAGAAAGATTCTTAGCTGGCCACAGGAAACATTTTAAACTTATTTCTGCCGAAGGTGGTGTTAAGAAGTACTCCAAAACCTTCTGGATATGGCATAGTCACTATTTTATTATTTTCAAAATCAGCAAACAGTAATTTTACATCAAGAATTTGCAGAGAGATGTCGCGTTTAACTTTGTACCAGGTAAAATGTGTGTCAGCCTCTCTTCACTTACAGATTCAATGAAGCACACAATTTGATAGGGATACCTAACACTGAATAATCCCAAACATCTGCAGCTTTACTGGTGTTGCCAATGAGTTCTGTAAAATGCTCTAGTTTCACAACTGGTCATCATATCCAGAACCAGTCAACGAAAGGAGCAGCACTGGCAAGCACCACAAAGTAGAAGGCCACCCGCCAAAACGTGAGAATTTATACATTTACGAATTGCAAAATGTACCTTCATACCAAACTACATCATCAGAAGGGAATGGAGACACTTTAATAATGAAAAAGCAGCTAATCAATGTCAGGTAAGACTCCATCATAAGGCAATAAGCTCTTCAAATGTTTCTTCTGCTAAACTATCAAATAAGGATGAGCATAGGAGTATAATACAGCTGCATTATTTTAGAGTGGAGTTTCACATCAAGTAGTTTACCCTTTAAAACACACCAAAATAGTCTGCCATGCCCACTTGCTTAATGTTTTAAGTTTTAGAGCTGTCGTTTTAATTGTCTTGTCATAGAAATAAGAATGTGTTACTAGAATCCATGCAGAAGAATTTGGATTTGCAGATTATAAAAATATTAAAATAAAATTATTCCAAAAGTGTAACACTGCAAACAAGTCTGATAAATGGGGTGAAGGTGGGCATGCAAAAAAAAAAAAAAAAAATAAAATAAAATTTGCTCTTGTAGGAACTAGGAGCAAAATGAAAGGAGACAGAAGGAACGAAGGGCAGTAGAGGTGACTATATTGAATCCCCATTTCTAGAGAATTCTGTCCAACAAAAGAAAAAAGGTTTGCACTCACGACACCCTAGCCAAGCTAAGGTATAGCAGTGTCATTACTGGATTACACACAGATTAATCAGACTGTTTCCACTCATAAAAGGCAGGGAATAACTAGCCACTTCTGGTCAGAGACACAAAGGCAGGCTTATTTTAATTAAAAGTGCAAAGCACAGATAGGGACTTGGTTCAGATGTTAGCAAAGCCCAGAACAAAGTGACCATATAGTGTAAATAGAACTGGCAGATATGTGTTTTGCTCTACAAAAGAATGGGAAAATAGAGTTTTGTTTATAAATCAATAAGAAAATGTTTTGTATTTGTTAGGAAAATAAAAAAAACTACAAAATCTTCCACAACTAGGAGCGATATGGGAACCTACAGATAATCAGAAACTCTTCACATTACCTATAAGATCTTTCTTTCTGGAGAACTGGCATAGAAGCAGCCCCATCTACACTTAAACTTGTCAGGGCAAAGTCTTGAAGGACAGCACAGAGACAAGAGAAAAACAGTGTGGTTAATTTTAAATTCGGATGCAAGCTGGAGCAGGATGTGGTTTCCTCGGGTGAATGCCTCACTTCTGCTTACTAAAAACTCAGCTAATGGAGTTTCCTTCTCTCTGAGCATTTCATCTACCTGAAAAGTACACTTCAAAAGTCAAGTGTTTATTCTGAAATGCAGATAGAAAGCAAAGTTGCTTACCTGTAACAGGTGTACTCCATGGTCAGAAAACAAACCGCCACACAAGATGGGATGATGTCATCTGCTGGTGCCAAGTTGACCCTCACTCACTCCTAGCCCAGAAATGTCTTTGTATATGCTCTGAGTTTGAGTGGGAGTTACCAGGGCTAATGTGCGACACTTCTCCCCCTGTCTATTCTCTAGTCCAGGGATGGCTAAACTCCAGTCCGAGAGCCACAAACAGGCCAGGTTTTCAGGATATCCACAATGAATATGCAGGAGACAGATTTGCATGCGCTGCCTCTACTGGGTACAAGTCTCTCTCATGCATAGTCATTGTAGTTATCCTGAAAGCTTGGCCTGTTTGTGGATCTCAAGGACCAGAGTTGGTCACCCCTTCTCTAGTCTGTTCTCAACATCCCAGGGAGGAGGAAGGGGAAGTGTAGCTGTTTATGCTGCTGTCCACAGAGAAAGTCTCTTACAGGTAAGCAACTTTGTTTTCTTTGTGGACAAGCATATCAAGCCACACAAGATAGGACTCCCCAGCAAAGGGTTGCTTGCTTTATTCTTTGGCAACCAATGGATATTGTATAGGAAACTGGCTATTCATTTCATATTACTGAGCACACTCTCTCTAAATTTACTGTCTGCACAAGGGTCTTGCTCCAAATAATAGTGATGAGCAAAGTCATGTATCAATGACCTTGTTGCAGCTTTGCAGATGTCCTGCATGGAAGAGGAATTGAGATGGTAACAGCTTATGAGCTTTATCTTGGTGTTTCCCAACACTCTCCTGGGGCACATCTAACCAGTCGGGTTTTCAGGATTGCACAAGTGAATATGCAAGAGCTATTTGCATACCATGGATCTCCAACGTATTGAAATATATGTCATGCATACCCTGAAAACCCAACTGGTTAGGTATACCTCCAGTAGAGGGTTGGGAATCTGATAGTTCTGTGTTCCATAACATGATTATACACATTGGGAAAGCCATCTAGACAACGTTTGTTTTGTTACAGAGTTCCCTTTCACATTCATCCAAAGAAAAGAATAGTCGAGTCATCTTTCTATGTGATTTAATTCTCCCCAAGTAGAATTAAGAGTGCCCTTCTATAGTCCAGTGTGTATAAAAGCATGTCCCTTTTATGATGCATATGGTTTTGAGAAAAATGCTGGTAATACTATTGTTTGGTTTAGATGGAACTGAGACACTAGTTTTAGGTAGAACTTGGCATAACTACATACTACTACTCAATTCTTAAAATATTTGAATGTACAGAGAGTAGGTTATTAGGGCCTGAAGCTCACTTACTATCCAGGCCGATCTATCAGCAAAAGTTTTCCATCTCACAAATTTTCCATCTGCTTTAGCCAAAGGCTCGTATGGCAGCCCTATTAACTGCTGTAACATTGTATTGAGATCACACTGTGGTTGTGGTGGAGTCTTAAGTCAAGGCTATAAATTGTATAGTCCCTTAATAGAAACTACTGGATGATGGGAAATTGGTCTCCATGCTGATGTGTTGGCTCTTATTGAGTTATAAGCCAGTTGTTATTAAGATGCACTAAGTAATTTAGCAACACTGAAATGGCACAGGAGAAAGGTCTGAACTCCGTGTTCAAAACCAGTGTCTAAATCTCATCCATTTATAGTTCCAAGATTTCCTGCTGCTAGCAGTACTTCATTTACTTCTTCAGGCAGATGAAGTCTTGGAATTAGCTCACTTTCAACATCCTGTGCATGGACCAAGAACAGGATTTTGGGGCGATAGTGCCTGGCGATCTGGAAACAGCAAAGCAACATGACAAAGCGATAGCTAAAGCTAGAACAACGTTGGGCTGCACAGAGAGAGGAATAGCCAGTAAGAAAAAGGAGGTGGTGATGCCCTTGTACAGGTCCTTGGTGAGGCCTCACCTGGGAGTACTGTGTTCAGTTCTAGAGCCCTTATCTCAAAAGAGATAGATAAGATGGAGATGGTCCAGAGAAGGACAACCAAAATGGTGTGGGGTCTGTATCAGAAAGCCCATGAGGCAAGGCTGAAGGATATGAATAGGTATACCCTGGAAGAGAAGAGGCACAGGGGTGATATGATAAAAGACGTTCAGATACCTGAAAGGTTTTAATGATGTGCGAATGTCAAACCTTTTTGTTGGAAAGAAATCAGTAGAATTAGTGGTCACAAAATGAAATTCCAGGGTTTACATCTCAGAACAGTCAGAAAATACTTCATAGAGAGGGTGGTGGATGCCTGGAATGCCCTTCTAGAGGAGATGACCTTCAAAACAGTGAAATAATTAAAAGGGGCATGGGATAAATACTGTGGATCCATAAAGCTAAAGGATGGAAATTAAGAAGAGTGTGCATGAGAGTAACTTGCTGGTGTAACAGTTACTACCCTTAACCAATAAGCCTAAATACTGTTGATGCAACTCCATCATTGGTCTCTGCTCCAATAGCAGGGGGAAAGGGGAATTGAATAAGGACAACAGTCAATGAGGGCCACAATTTTTAAGTCTGGGTAACAGATATACAGATTTTGGGGGGGGGGGGGGGGGGGGGGGGGGGGGAGGACAGGGGACGGACACCATACAGGACTGCTTCTATGACCAAGTCCATAAGCAAAGCACTTGAAACAGCACTGTCTGAATTTTCAGGAAGGCTCACCCAGTAAAAACACTGCTAGCAGTACATTTTTATGAGTTATCATAAGGCTTGGGGATAACTGCACAGAGCAGCAGTTGCTACCCTTAAGAGAAATATGGGGTAACCTGCACACTGCAGCAGATACTAACAAAGGAGGCTTGCTGGGCAGATTGGATGGACCATTTTGGTCCTGCCGTCATTTCTATGGTTTTTTCCAGGCTGCTAGTGCTAGAGACTGGAGGTTGACTAGATAAATGTTCCACTGTACTAAGTCAAGAAGTGTGGTATTAAGGGCAACCTAATAGGTGAAGCTATTGCAACTCTATGCAGCCACAGGTAAATTAAATGTTCCCCAGTCAGGCAGAGAGACACACATACCTCATCCCCAGACCTACACAGAGAGACAGATATACAAACACCCAGACAGAAAAACGCAGACATACACAATTCCCAGACACAGAAAGAGAGGCATAAAACAGAAAAACACAGGTAGACAGACCACATCACACCAGACACATACACCCCACACACTACAAAGGGTAAGGGCTGGAAAACCTTAAAAAAAAAAAAAAAAAAATACCCTAGATGCCAGCCAAAGTTTTTAGGACCTGAGAAAGAAAATCCTCCTCAGATTTTTCCTGGGCTTAGCTTGTGTGACCCAAGAGAGAAGGAAGTTTTCTTGCTTTGAAAGAACTATTGTCCTTAGATAGCCTTGTAAATGTGTAATCAAGTAAAACAATGATCATTTTTTTTTCTCTCTAAAACAATTGCAGTCCTTTTTGGACTCCAAGAGTCAATTAATAACATCTCCAGTAAACACGAAGTTCTAGATAGTCCACTTGGAAAGCAGAGTTGCTTGCCTGTAACAAGTGTTCTCTGAGGATGGTATAATGTCAGTCATCACACATGGGTGGCACAGAAAACTTAAGTCAAATTTCTAGAACTTTGATTAAGCCTCTGAATGTGCTCATTTATTTATTTATTTACACCGGGATTCATGTAAATTTTACATATCGTCTCGGTTTATATTGTAACTGAAGAACAGGCATGTGAGAATGCAATTACATAGAACAGGGCATAAAACTTTGTTCAAAATACATGGGGAAAGCTTGGTACATAATAAAGGGGAAGAAAGCATAAATTATGTTAATGGGTGCATATATTTATAATGAGAGAAATAAAAAAAACTTTGGTGATAGCTGATGAAGAGCAGGGTTACTGAACTGTAAGGGTGGCATGATTGGATAGTCTTAATTTAGATTGTTGGCTGGTGTGATGGTGTTGTTGTCTTACTTAGAACGCTTGCTCAGCCAGCCAGGTTTTTAGTCTCTTTTTAAAGTTGATAGGGCAAGGTTCTGACCGGAGTTCTGGCGGTAGAGAGTTCCATTGTGCTGGACCTGCTACTGACATGGCTCGTTTGCTTAGAGAGGTTTTGATGTATGTTGTTAGGAGAGTGTTTTTGTATGCTGTTCTCGGTCTGGTTGTAGATAAAGTTGAAGTGGAATGTTGAGTGCCAATGGGGTGAGCTTGTGGATGGTTTTGTGAATGATCGTTAGTTTTTTGTATAGGATTCTGTATTTGATTGGGAGCCAATGTAGGTTTCTTAAGATGGGGGTAATATGGTCTCTGTCAATATCCTGGCTGCGGCGTTTTGCAACATTTGAAGGGGTTTACTGGAGTTCGCTGGAAGGCCGATTAGCAGGGAGTTGCAATAATCGATTTTTGAGAAAATGATTGCTTGAAGTACTGATCGGTAATCTTGGAAGTGTAATAATGGTCTGAGACGTTTAAGGACTTGCAATTTATAGAAACCCTCCTTAGCAGTGTTGTTGATGAATCTCTTTAGGTTTAATTGATCATCCATAATGACTCCGAGGTTTCTCACCTGGGAGGAGAAGGAAGGCTGATTTATAGGGTTTGAGTTTGGCCTAGCATAGTTACCGTCTTGAGAGATGAAGAGTATTTCGGTTTTATTGGAATTGAGGATTAGGTTAAGGCTTGAGAGTAAGTTGTTGATGGATATGAGGCAGGTGTTCCAGAATTCTAGTGATTTTTGAAGGGAATCTTTAATAGGTATCAAAATCTGTACGTCGTCCGCGTAGATGAAATGCTTTAGTTTTAATTTGGAGAGAAGATGGCATAGCAGTAAAAGGTATATGTTGAAAAGTGTCGGTGATAATGAGGAGCCTTGTGGGACTCCCATAGAAGAGTCAACGGGGTGCGATTCATTGTTGTTGATTCTGACTTTGTAAAATCTGTTTTGTAGAAATGACTTAAACCAATTTAGAGCTGTGTCTTTGATTCCGATGTCGGCTAGTCGTTCCAGGAGTAGTGAGTGTTTTACAGTGTCGAAAGCGGCTGATAGATCGAGGAGTATGAGTATGCAGGATTGTTTTTTTATCAAGATTCAGGAGAATTGTGTCAGTTAAAGAGATCAGAAGAGTTTCAGTGCTCAGTTCTTTGCGAAAGCCGAATTGTGACGGTGCTAGGATTTTGTTGTCTTCTAAGTACTCTGTCAGTTGCTTGTTTACTATTTTTTTTTTTCTAGTATTTTAGAGATGAAGGGTAGATTTGCAATAGGTCATGCATGCTCATGCATGTATAATACCACTTATCCACACGGGGGTTCCCTCAAGTTTTAATATAAAATTCCAATAAAATAAGAATTAATACTACCCACCAAGCGGCATCCTGCTGGCCTTGAGCATCTGTTACAGGTAAGCAACTCCGCTTTCTCAGAGGACAAGCTGGATGACAGTCCTCACATATGGGTGAATTACTAGCTACAGGCTGCCCCCAACAGAAAAAAAAAAAAAAAAAAGAGGGGAGGGAGGAACAAAAAAAAAAAAAAAAATCAAGTGCCAATGGGCACACCATTTTGTTAACAGAAGGGGACAGCCTGAACAGAAAGAACGAGCCCTAGGTGAGAACAGAGTTGCGTTCTAAATCTCAAACAAGTTCCAAAGGACGGATTGACCAAACCTGCTGTCACATTGGCCAATCCTATTCAAACAATGTGATGTGAATGAAACTCCACATCGCAGCCCTGCATATCTCCTCTATGGGGACTGCTCGCAAGTTGGCCACTGACACTACCATGGCTTGAACAGAATGAGCCTGGATATGCGATGCCAAGAACAACTTCACTGGTTACCCATACGTCAATGTATTCAATACAAGATACTGTCCATCATCCATAATTTAACACACAGCACGTCGACCGTATGGCTATGTTCCTCTTTACGTCTATAATCAACCTCCGCACCACTTATGATCAATCGACCAAAATTATCTGCAGGTTCTAAATATCAAAACAGCCAGGCTAGATCTAACCCAAATACATGCCTTCTCCGTAGCAGGCACTATATTATGGAACTAGTTACCAAATTCAATTCGACTCCTTACAAATACAAGAGAATTTTAAAAGGCTGTTAAAAAAAAAAAAATTATGTTCACTAGTGTTTACTGACCAGACATGAAGGCTTTTCCTGTCTTGTCTTATTTGATTTTTATGCTGTTCTATTGCGTGTGTTTTTAGTTATGTAATAACTACATTTTTATTTGTTAAAACTTGATTATGTATGTTATATTTCGTAAACCATTTAGCCCTTTAATTTGTGTAGGTGGTATAGAAAAGTTTTTAAACAAACACAAAGGAATTCAAGGCCTTATTAAAGATGTTTATTCCTAGGTTCTTAGAAAAGCACTCTGTTGGTGCTAATGCAATCTTTGCATGGTTAGTCATGGGGCTACAGCATCGCTGTCCTGTCATACTTGCTGTGTGCTAGCACTCCAACTTTAGACAATAAAGGATTTCCTATTAGTACTTCCACTTGCTCCCTCTGGCACGAACTGGCGTGTTGACCTTTTTCCTGAAGAGGTTTACAAAAAAAAAAAAAAAAACTTGACACCAAGCTGCATCATTCCATCTCGTGTGCGCGCACGCATTCGGGACGGCTCAGTCTGCTGGTAACAAACATTTCCTTCTAAATCCATCAAATCATTACCAGCCCAAATTATTAGAGACTCACTGAAGGTTAGAAATAGATCATTAATTCTCTACAATGGACATGTATACAGGAAAACGTAGTATCAAAATTGTACTAAACGCAACTAGAAGCCCATTATCCATGCAGCAGCCTTGATCAAGCATCCTCTGAGTCCTGGGATTTTTCTTTCCAGATACTGAGAACAGAACACGGCACTTCCTATGGTTAACAAGGGACATCATAATACAAAAATATGAGACAGGAAGACTAACCAACCCTTTTTAGACATTGTGTTCACTGTAAATGAAACCAGAATAATAAGAACATAACATGCCATACTGGGTTAAACCAAGGGTCCATCAAGCCCAGCATCCTGTCTCCAACAGTAGCCAATCCAGGCTACAAGCACCTGGCAAGTACCCGAAAACTAAGTCTATTTCATGTTACCATTGCTAGTAATAGCAGTGGCTATTTTCTAAGTCAACTTAATTAATAGCAGGTAATGGACTTCTCCAAGAACTTATCCAATCCTTTTTTAAACACAACTATACTAACTGCACTAACCACATCCTCTGGCAACAAATTCCAGAGTTTAATTGTGCGTTGAGTGAAAAAGAACTTTCTCCGATTAGTTTTAAATGTGCCACATGCTAACTTCATGGAGTGCCCCCTAGTCTATTATCCGGAAGAGTAAATAACCGATTCACATCTACCCGTTCTAGACCTCTCATGATTTTAAACATCTCTATCATATCCCCCCTCAGCCGTCTCTTCTCCAAGCTGAACAGCCCTAATCTCTTCAGCCTTTCCTCATAGGGGAGCTATTCCATCCCCTTTATTATTTTGGTTGCCCTTCTCTGTACCTTCTCCATCGCAATTATATATATTTTTTTTTTAGATGTGGCGACCAGAATTGTACACAGTATTCAAGGTGCGGTCTCACCATGGAGCGATATAGAGGCATTATGACATTTTCCGTTCTATTAACCATTCCCTTCCTAATAATTCCCAACATTCTCCATAGAACTCTTCCTCTTATCTCCCCGGACCCACTTCCTCTTTTTTTTTCCTTCTCCCCTCCTCTTTTCTCCAAAGCTTAATTCATTTTGTTGTAAATTTTATGTTAAAATTAGCTACCTAGGTAGCTATATACTGTTTTATGTATTTTCATTTTCTAATCTATTTTATTTCATTGATTTTATATTTCTTTGTAAACCATTTTGATAAAATTTTATTTTTAAAAACAGTATATAAATACTTTTAAATAAAATAAAAAATAAATTGTTTGCTTTTTTGACTGCCGCAGCACACTGAACTGATGATTTCAATGTGTTATCCACTATGACGCCTAGATCTCTTTCTTGGGTTGTAGCACCTAATATGGAACCTAGCATTGTGTAACTAAAGCATGGGTTATTTTTCCCTGTATGCATCACCTTGCACTTATCCACATTAAATTTCATCTGCCATTTGGATGCCCAATTTTCCAGTCTCACAAGGTCTTCCTGTAATTTATCACAATCTGCTCTTGGATTTAACTACTCTGAACAATTTTGTATCTGAAAATTTGATTCCCTCACTCGTTGCATTTCTCTCCAGATCACCTATAAATATATTGAAAAAGCACAAGTCCCAACACAGATCCCCGAAAAATAAGCGAGTGGCAGGCCTGCAGCTCATTAGAGGGACCAGGGTTCAATTTCTGGCTCACATCTTCCGCTTCGGGACATCATGGTCATTATGCAATAGCGATATCTCTTAACAGCATAGAAATTTTAATTGTAAATAGTCACCTTCACAATGAAAATTTCTATGCTGTTAAAGAGATATTGATCTGTGTATATCGTTTGCCACACATTTCTTTCGCTGTATCTTCTCTACATGTGTGAGCATTATGCAATAGTAACACCTAGTAGCTAGATTGCAGGATTCCAAAAGAACAGAAGCCCAGATACATGGTCCCTGCCTAGGACAGCTGCCGCAGTGACTGAACTAATGTAAACTGAAAGAGTGATATAAAATGGGGAGAAAAAAAATCCATGGTAGTTACAAATGAAGGCTCAGGTCCCAGCCCTCATTCTGAGCAGGAAGCCCAAAGAACAGGAAGAAGCTGCCAGGATATTAAAAAAAAATAAAATAAAATAAAAAAAACTACATACATGACTAGCTTACGTACGGCATTTAATTATTTCTAAACATATGGATTCTCACTTATGAAAGGTTTGGAGCTTATGATGCAGACCAAGGTCTGAAATATATAATACAACTAAAGAAAATTCCTCCTGCTAGTTCCTATTAACCAAAAAGTAAAGAAAAAAAAAAAAAAGATTTGATCATGCTTCCTTTGCTCTTCATACTTTTAAGGCTCTGCCAAAATGATTTACTTACATTCCCGATATTAAAGTTATCACCCTCCTCCCCTGAAAGGCCTTTCACTTTATTCCTTCACATGTGGCTCTCATCAGGGATCTTCCCTTGCACAGTTTCCGTTCCTCTGCACCCAGTTCTCAGGGATCCTCCTTATGAGGCCTCCCTTACTCCATCCCATCTGGATCTCATCAAGGTTCCTTGTTTGGAAGCCTCTTTTTTTAGCCCTTCCAATACAACTCACCAGGCAGAGGTAGCTACTTCAAATGCCATACTTCTATGGGTGCAGAAGTCATATTTGATGAGTGTCTCCCCCATACAAAACTATGACAACTACATGTGCAGCACGCCCAGACTAATGTCGGGAACTAAAGCCATATCTTCTTTATGGCTAGTGATCTGTCCAGTTAAGTAGAATATTTTCCAGAGTTAGACACCTAATTTTGTAAGGCTAGGAGCACCGCAAAAGTAACCGTTTTGTTTTAATCACCATTTCAGATATCACTCAAGCCTGATTTTACAACACCAGGCATTACAGAAACTTGACACAAGAGTTGACAGCCCAATGATTAGAAACGAGCAATGTGACCTATCTGTAGCACACACTAAAGGTTAATTTTTAAGGCATGTTAAAAACTTTAGAAGGCAATGTAATGCCTTGCCATACAGGCTATAATCACAAAAGAATTGTATGTATAACCGAATACAACAGGCGGCCCCAAGGTTGCACCGACACACCACCACATTAATGCCAGTACTAGAGTAAAAGGGATAAAGCAGTAGGGCTTCTATGCAGGTATTGTGTCTCTGATTGCATCCCGTGGAGGCGCCTGCTTTTTCTGCGTGCAGAAAAATAGCACCAATTTCAACACGGATATTACATCAGCCCAATGGCATTTCAATAGAGCTCTAAAGATTAAACTAGAAATAAGAAGCCACAAAATTAAAGAAAAAGTTAATACGTATGATGCCACAAAATTCCAGAAATCTGAGTTTGTTTTTCTTAATGACCTGATTCTTCTCCACTTCCAGTCTCAAACATAAGACTAAAATGAACTGTCCAATTCTTAAAGACAGACATTTTTTAACAACCCAGTATACCTTGATTAATCAGATCTATTTCTATCATTATTAATGCAGCACGGCTTTTTATTGGAATGTTGAACAGTCATAATTATGCACCTACATATGTAATTTAATCCCCATCCTCACTGACCGTCAGGTAGGGCAGATGTTTCTATTAAGCAAACTAGGCAGTTACCTAGAATGCCGAACATTAAGGATGGCAAAATCCCACCAGCACAAGGCCCAGAAGGCAGCTGTGCCAGAGACACTGCTGCCAAGCAAGAGAAGAATTGTACTGGAGCTAGCGCTAATTGATGGGGAAATGAGTGCATCACCGAAGGTTCATCTAGGCTAAGGCATCAAATACTCTTGCACCAGCCCTGTGGTCGGGACCAAATCTAGGATTACAGCATATGTAGGCAGAGGACCAGGGGAGGGGAAAATCGGAGACCAGCACAAGCAGCCCCTTGGAAAGCAGATGTTGAGGGAGGGGTTCCAGTGTTTGGGTGTCTTCTGAATTAAAAAAAGTCTCATGTGCCATAGGAATGGGTCAAGAGCTAGGTAAAGCAAGCAAAGTGTACCACTGCGATAATTGTGGGATATTGAAAAGTAACTTAATTTGGGGTTTGGTTGGGTTTTTTTTGTTTGTTTTTTTTTTTTTAATTAAAATCCTGCTGGGCAGACTAGATGGGTCTTTTTTGTCTATCTTCCATCATTTGCTTTGCTATTATTTAAGTAGGTTTTGATGTACATATAGTACTGGTTGGTGTCATGTTGTTAAAGGGTAACTAAATAAGAGTTATTCCAATATGATAATTGTGATGGTCGCTATACATCTTGTGAGAGAGACTAGCCAAAGAAAATAGGGGAAAGCCTGGGAGAAACCTTCAGAGCAGAGAGCCAGTAAGAACAGGAAAGAAACTACAACTCAACTCCTAAGAGGCAAAAGGAGTTGAGAGCAACGATGGTAGAAACTTTCAGGGCCTTTATTACCTAGCGGTCCGATATAGTAAAACCCGCATGAGAGCCGGCCCTCCGAGACGAGCGATCAAGTATTTAAATGAGGGCCTGCGGTAAAAGGAGGCGCTAGGAACACTAGCACGTCCCTAGCGCCTCCTTTTTGACAGAAGCGGCAGCTGTCAGCGGGTTTGACAGCCGACGCTCAATTTTTCCGGTGTCGGTTCTCGAGCCTGCTGACAACCACGGCTTCGGAAAACGGACGCTGGCATAATTGAGCATCCGTCTTCCAACCCGCGAGCACATTTTAAATTTTTTTTTATTTTTCGGGCCTCCGACTTAATATCGCTATGATATTAAGTCAGAGGGTGTACAGAAAAGCAGTTTTCTGCTTTTCTGTACACTTCCCCGATACAGGCCGAAATTAGCGTGTTTTTGACTCGCTATTACCCCTTACTGTATAAGGGGTAAAGCTAGCGCATCGAAAACTGGCGTTCAAACCTGGGCTAACATGTTCTGTATCGGCCTGTGAGGCAGGAAGGAAGCACCAGGTATGATCTGCTGAGGAGAATTTGCTAGAAGGGAGCACAAGACAAAAGTGAAGAGTAGAAGGACAGAGAACCATTGTGGTGACCTCCAAAGCTTCTTTAAAATGCTGCTGTGGGTGGTTGTGGCAGTAGCTAGGAAGCCATAAAGATGATATAAATTCCAGCTGCAGGCTACAGAGGGTGGTGGCAGTGGGGTTTGGTTCCAAGAACCAAGTCCATGCTAAAAAGCAGAGATTGTTGCCCTCATTATAAGCAGAGCTGGTTATAACAGGCTGCCTGTAGGAAGGCAACCATTTCTGGTGCTCCGGACCTGTAACACCCCAAGAAGGAATAGGGTACCCTGGAACTATTGTGGAGAGTGGAGATTTAGCATGCTGACCCAAAAATCATGACATAACGTATATAGTATAACAGAACCTTTTTCTTACTGGAAAGTTTACTAAAAATAAAGTTATTAAAAAAAAAGTGTAATTTTTCTGTTAAACTAATCAGTTGAGCCCACTGCATTGCATCCTATCCCACAATTATTGCTTAATAGTAACAAATGAGGTAGCCTAAACCCAGGTTCCAGTCCCACTCATACCACCAATACGAACTTCAGCAAGCCATCTAAACTTAAAGACAACAGCAAAAAAAAAAAAAAAAAAAAAGTGTTTTAAAAGTCATCCTATTAGGAACTCAGGGGTAACTTGATACCCAGAATTCTTTCTAAAATAATTATATTTATAGCACTTCCTGCTCCATGGTTTCTGCTCTCCCTATTCATAACTACTCAGGCCATCCATGTAACATCTGTCACACAGAGCAGTGCTGCAGCTGAGGTTCTTTACTGTCCAATTTCTCAAAAGGCTAGCCTGGAGACAGAAAGGAATCCCAGCTGCCACAGAGATCAGAGCAATCCATGTTCTACATTAAGTGGTAAATCACACAACACTGAAATCACATCGCCATCACAGTTTGACATTCAAGGCAGTGCCACAAAGAAATAGTGCCTTATTTGCATGTGCTGCTTTTATGAATCTTCACTGTGGAAGCACCCTTACGCCCAGTTGGAGTCCCATCTGGAAGTAGGATGAGGGGGAATCATTTATCATCCAGTCTCATCTGAGTCACCAAGAGGTTTAACAAATATTCTCAGGACATCTCTAAGAAAAATGACAGGTCTTTAACCAATTACTTGAGAAAGAAAAGCTAGGTACCATTTGAAGTAAAGCAGAGAATCAGAGTTGTTAATGGTATATATAATCAGGTGCTGAAGAGACAGAGGACCCTAGATATACTGTTCCTTCAGAATCCCTCTGAGTTTCACGGTTCTAGAGTTGTGAAAGGACACTGCAACTCAGCTATGGGGCTGCAGCACTGCTTCAGATTTCCTGTCAGAGACTAAACAGGCCAATGCAATATCATGCACCTAAAAAACGCATGCACATCCACCTCTCCTGGGTGCTCGATGCAATACGCGCACGAGCTGCCGAACACAAAGGGAAACTCTGCATCAGGCACCCCAGAGAAGTGGCTAATGCATCCACAACAGCCCAGTCAGAGCTCCCAACCACCCCCGGCAGGGCTGTTCCCAATTGGTCCTTTTCTCTGAAAAGCGTCAGCGAAAGGACCAATCCCATTTCAGGGCAGCCTTCTGAAAGGGGATTGGTCCTTTCACAGACATCTGACAGTGAAAGGAACAATCAGCCGTAAGTGAATCAGTGAATAAGTGCCCTGTGCGTGCAGGTTACCAAAACAGGCGCTCAATTTATGAGCGTCTGTTTTATCCCACAGCAGCTAATTTACTGGCACAATATGCACAGCCCTGAGCGTGTATATTGTGCACCCCAAAGATTTTGGGTTTTTTAATTAAAGACTTTTTTTTTTTTTGGTATGGCGCAAAAATAAATAGAAAGTGTTGTTTTTGTGTTGATCTCTTGACACACAGGAAGACTTTATGCCTGCTTCGGGAAGGCATAAAATTTGACAGGTTAAAAAGGGCGCCTTGGGTGCACGGGGATTTTTTGCATCAAAGGGTAATAGCTAATAGCCTCATCTACATGGAATTTACACGTGATGAATGCTATTACCTAGTGTGAGTGTGGACACACGTTTTGGATGCACTGATCCCCTTATTGCATCTACCGGTTCACCTTTATCCACATGTTTATTAACTCCTTCAAAAAAGTGAAGCAGATTTGTGAGGCAAGACTTGCCCTGGGTAAAGCCATGCTGACTTTGTTCCATTAAACCATGTCTTTCTATATGTTTGTGATTTTGATGTTTAGAACACTTTCCACTATTTTTCCCAGCCCTGAATCAGGCTCACTGGTTTATAGTTACTCGGATCGCCCCTGGAGCCCTTTTTAAATATGGGGGTTACATTAGCTATCCTCCAGTCTTCAGGAACAATGGAAGATTTTAATGACAGGTTACAAATTTTTACTAATAGGTCTGAAATTTCATTTTTTAGTTCCTTCAGAACTCTGGGGTGTATACCATCTGGTCCAGGTGATTTACTACTCTTCAGTTTGTCAATCAGGCCTACCACATCTTCTAGGTTCACTGTAATTTGGTTCAGTCCATCTGAATCATTACCCATGAAAACCTTCTCCGTTACAGATATCTCCCCAACATCCTCTTCAGTAAACACCGAAACAAAGAAATAGTTTAATCTTTCTGCAATGGCCTTACCTTTTCCAAGTGTCCCTTTAACCCCTTGATCATCCAACGGTCCAACTGATTCCCTTGCAGGCTGTCTGCTTCTGACATTTTTAAAAGTTTTTAATTGTGAGTTTTTGCCTCTATGGCCAACTTCTTTTCAAATGTTCTCATAAGAACACAAGAAAATGCCATACTGGGTCAGACCAAGGGTCCATCAAGCCCAGCATCTTGTTTCCAACAGTGGCCAATCCAGGCCATAAGAACCTGGCAAGTACCCAAAAACAAAATCTATTCCATGTTACCATTGCTAATGGCAGTGACTATTCTCTAAGTGAACTTAATAGCAGGTAATGGACTTCTCTTCCAAGAACTTATCCAATCCTTTTTTAAACACCGCTATACTAACTGCACTAACCACATCCTCTGGCAACAAATTCCAGAGTTTAATTGTGCGTTGAATAAAAAAAGAACTTTCTCCGATTAGTTTTAAATGTGCCACATGCTAACTTCATGGAGTGCCCCCTAGTCTTTCTACTATCCGAAAGAGTAAATAACCTGTCTTATCAAGGTCTTACATTTAACTTGCCAATGCTTATACTTTATCCTATTTTCTTCTGATGGATCCTTCTTCCAATTTTTGAATGAAGATCTTTTGGCTAAAATAGCCTCTTTACCTCACCTTTTAAAACCATGCCGGTAATCATTTTGCCTCTTTTAATGCATGGAATACATCTAGTCTTTGCTTCTAGGATGTTTTTGTTTAAAAAAAAAAACAAACACACAACAACAACATCCACACCTGTACTTTTTGTACTAGACTTTTTTTTCAGCATGTTGTAGATACAAAAACAGCCTTGCCAGGCTGTAGGTGCAAGGGAAACAGAACCACTTTCAGGGGTAGTG
The DNA here is from genome assembly GCF_901001135.1 of Rhinatrema bivittatum. Classification (NCBI taxonomy): domain Eukaryota; kingdom Metazoa; phylum Chordata; class Amphibia; order Gymnophiona; family Rhinatrematidae; genus Rhinatrema; species Rhinatrema bivittatum. The sequence continues at coordinate 23,352,953 of NC_042630.1, forward strand.
TCAACCTAGCAACTATCTCTAAAGTGGGCAACTACCTAATGAACATTCGCCCTTCTGTACAGTGAACAGCACTATAAGTAAGGTCGAGACTGAAATGACCCCCCTGCAAGGAGTTCCACAAATGCCCGGCCATCCACTCCATGGCCTCATCTTTAACCTACCCTACCCAAATTAGATGGTGGCACACACAAAAGGTAAAAACTGTCATCACATACCTCCACCTCCCCCCCATGTGTGATTCACCATTAAACAAACCATAGCAATAAAGAAATAATAAAATGGACGAGCCCCTGCTTCCATTGAAAGCTAACCCTAGCTCGGGTAAACAGATGGAACTGCACCTTAAAATATTCCTGGGTAAAGATCTCTGCAGAATGAGCCTGTCACTCTAAGATGCATCTTAGCCAAGCGAATTCCTTCATGTCATACCATTCCCAAAATGGTCCTTCATGAGTAGCCATTAGATGGTACGAGGGGCTACCTGCCCCAGACCTTTAGCATCCAAATGCTAGAACACTACCCCTAACCCAGTCTGACTGTCAAAAGAAATGGGGTATTAATCTGGAGGCCCAGGGCAGCTCAGGAACTAAGTATGAGTGCTGCCTAGTGCATGCTAGGCTGCTAGCATCGCTGCCACAACCTTGGTGAAGATTTTAGGGGCTGTTGCTAGGTTGACAACCTCTGGAAGTGGTTCTGTTTCCCTTGTACAAACTGCCTTGCAGGCTCTGCTGATGCACTTAGATGGGAATATGATGGTGAGTTCCTAAGTCTGGACACTGGAAACGGTCCTGGCCTCCCCAGCGATGTCCTCAACCACTGCCTCCATCCAACAGTGGGGCACATGTAGGTAACTAGTTACCTCCCCCTCTCCCCCACCATCCACAGTATTACAGGGTGCCAAGACTTACTTTCTTTGGGCCTTGGAGGTGAAAGTATCCTCACCCCCTACCCAGAATGCTAAGGCTATTGCCATCTGGGCTGAGTGGCCCCCCCCATACTACGTGGCTCAGGCCCCACTGCCTCCGGAAATGGAGGCTTGCAGAACTCTCGCCCAAAGGGGCCTATTTTGGTCAGTATACTGACCTTAAATGCTGACCCCATTCCCCTTCTACCATGGCACTAGTCTTAAGCAAACTTGCCGAGACTAATCATCTGCTCAGGAGATTGAGAGTGGACTAGACATCCCCTCATGCATTGCGTAGTGCTTCTCTTTTGATATCCACTTCAGTGAGCACCCATGCTCTTAAGGGGTACATCCTTGATGACTGGAGGAGGGGGTCCCCTTCCATTGCCAAAAAGAATTTGTGGGAGTAACTGATATTGTTCACACCACTACCCTAGAAAAGAGGGATACCAGTGCCCTTTTCCTGGCAAAGGCATATTACATAGGAGTTATCGAATTGCAATGCTAGCTCCCTCTTCCTCCAGGAGACCTAGAGGCTCGAGAGAGTCCCCTTACAGGGATTTAGGATTGCCCCTCGGTGGGAGTGCGCTTAATTCTTCAGGACCCAAGAAACTAGAACACGTAGGCCTCTGCACTGCTAGATAAGCTCTGTAAACCTCAAACTCTGGGGCTAAAGTTTCCAGCCAGGGAAATTTATAGCCCTCCTGGGCCTTTGGGGGGGGGGGGGGGGGGGGGAGGAGAAACCTTCCCTGGATATTATCCTGGGGTCTGGATCCCTAAGCATGTCCCCCTAAGGAAAACAGATTGTCTTCTCCTGATGGCTCTGAACCATTCCAGTCCTGCGGTGTCTGCCCTGAATCAGAACAATAGCTCAGCTCTTGATTGCTTTTACGTAGCTTGAGGGATCGAATGATGGCTTTCACCTTCGAGATGCTCTGCTAAGTTTCCCTCAAGGCAGCAGACCTCTGTGGGGCTGAGCCCTTGCTTAACGTCACAGCTGAAGCCTTCTAGTCTCCCATTCATATTCCAGGGTCGTTACATCACATGCTAAGTAAGCCCGTTACACTGCAGGGCTACAAGTTGCAGATGCCACTTTAAGGGGGCTGCTGGGGCTGAGATTGCCAGCCACCATTGAAGGAGGAGTGGCCTGCAGCCCAAATGCAACAATCTTCAGAGCAGTGGTTTGCAAACCTGTTCTGGAAGGCCACCAGCCAGCCAGTCACGTTTTCAGGATATCTGCAATGAACATTTATGAGAAATCTGCATGCAAATCTCCCTCATGCATATTCAATACAGATAGCCTGAAAACCTGATTAGCAGACTGATGCAATAAGACAGCGTGGTAAAATGGGGCACGTCTCCTGGGAACTTGATGCAATTATGTAAATGAGCTGCTGCATTAAAAAGGACACGCTAGGGAAGAATTCATGACACCAGTGCTCAAATGCATCGGATGTCCAGGAGACGAGGCTGTGTGCCCACAATGCAAAGGGCACTCAATATGAGCGTCCGTTTTATCCCGCCTCAGTAGATTTTGCACAATATACATGAACACACACACCTGGAACTTTTATATTGTACATTCAGAATTTTTGTTTTTAGATCAGGTCATTACATTATTCCTAAACACCGCAAGCAGTAGATCTAAGTGTTGCAACTATACTTAGAAGGAATCACACGGAACAGAATGTTTGCATTTCTTATGAGTCCTTGACTCACAGGATGACTTAATGCCAGCTCTGGGGCTGGAGTTAAACTGGCCGCATTAAAAGTGTGCATAGGAGTAATAGCCAATAGCCTCATCTACATGGAATTTACAAGTGATAAATGCTATTTTAATGTGCTAATCCCCTTACTGCATCCAACCGTGCGTTAGCCTGTTCGCTAGGCTGGGCACACTTTATTGCTTCGGCCCCTAGGTGTGCCATGGAAAAAGTCACCACTACCTGATGCTTTGTTCCTTATCCTCCTGCAGACCAGTAATTATGTATAAAATTTTCTTCCCCCTCAGTTGTAGACAAAGAACACACCTCTTATGATTTCACTCTGGGCTTATAAGGGGAGATGTAGCCCTGGTTCAGTCTCAGTAGTCTGTCTCCAGCAGTTGTAACAGACAGGATTAAACTCCCAGTCTTGATTCATCCTCAACCTGGTTCAGCCCTCCGATTCCTGGGCTACCAGTCCCTCAGGGTTGCTTCGCCCAGTAACAGCCTGCTCCTTGGATTAAAACAAAAAAAAAATTGTTTTAGAGGGGGAGTTACCCAGCTGGGCTCTCTTGGGCCTCCTCATACTTTGGTAGGGCGGAGCCTCTCCTGCACCCCGGAGGACTGGGAATCTGAGGGTTTGCTAGGGCTGTCAGCTGCTCCCTCTCTCTCTCTGTATTTATGCTGCCTCTCTACTTGAGCTCTTCACCTCAAGCAGAGAGGAAAGTTTGAAAGAAGAAAAAAAAAAACCAGACATGCTTTGTGCACATAAACCGTTTTCTGCACATAAAACAGGATTTTAAATCATTAAACTAAGTGATCTGTGCTGTAAACAGCTTTGCTCAGAGCAACATGAAAATCTCAGTTTTACAAATGATTAATTTCCGGAGGTCATTTGCTGGGCCTCAGGCTAGAAAGCAACATGAAGTCCCTGCTGCAGCATGCGGATCACTACAGCCAGAAAGGTCTCTTTTCTTTCTGCGAGTGCCAGCTGGGCACACAGCCCCCTTTGGCACCCAAAAAGGGAAAAATTACTAAATCTACTGTAGATTAGGTTCTAATGAAACTATGGCAAAGTTAATTACAATCTTTCATGAATAACTAAAGTATAAAGCTGAACACTACAGTTAGCATTACTAAAAGCGGAATTAGATAACACATTTTAACTAGAATTGGTCGCAATAACTATAGTACTGTGCGATTGCCAGTTAAGAGAGGAGACATGGTGTCTGGAATTAGGAATTCAAAATTTGTGGGTTCTTTCATGGCTCTACCATATAACCTTCCTAATTTTCTTATGTACTATCAATCTTTGAACAAGTGATTAAGAAATCAATTACAACTAGGCTCAAATCCCAGCTGTGCCACTATATAAAAAACTTCAACAAGTCACCTTGCCTCTCTGTACCTCAAATCTTTTCTTGGCTTTTGCTAATAAGATGTTTGACCTTGAGAATACTGTGTGATTTTCTGCTTCAACCTAATCCCTTAGGGGGAAGGAGTGCCTTAGTATGCTCCTGCTCAGTACAGTGCAACTAACAGATGATTTTCTGTAAACAAACAAGTTTATGGTTCTACCTGTAACACTATATCCAGGGAGTGACAGTTGAGAAACATACAGCAAAGAGAACAAGATGACATCCAAGTCACTGCATCAACAACTCACCTCTGGAACCTACCATAGGTCACAAAACTTAACTACATTCTGACCTGAATTTGGGAAGGTTTATAGCAACTTCTGAATTAGTACCCACTCTGGAGCCCAGGAAATCAAATCAGCTTTAACCCTATAACAGAACAGATTTTGCATCTTGTATCTAAAGGATCTCCATATGCCCTGCTTCAGATGGCCAGTGATAAAACCCATCCCATTCAAGTAACATACTCATTTAACAGGATTGGAGGAGATGGGAAGGAGAGGCTTTGGCAGCTGGCACTAGAAAATAGGAGGAGGGTAAGATGACAAGTTGAATAGCACTGAAAGAAGCAAGCTATGCGATTCCACCTCAAACCTGATCTATGGCTCTCCTTATGACCAGATACACATCCTTGGCTGAAAAAACTTTAACTATAGTTACCCAAAGACATGAGCTGGCCAATGCCACATCACAAGCAGCTACAATCCAACTACTAGAATCACTAAGAACATAAGATATGCCAAGCCAAATCAGACCAAAGGTCCATCAAGCTAAGCAACCTGTCTGACAGTGGCTAATCCAGGTCACAAGTATCCAGCAGATCTCAGAGTAGATCTATTCTTTGTTGCACACTCCCAAGAATAAAGGCGTGGCTTTTTCCCAGGCTACCTGGCTATTATTTGAAAGGGTAAAAAAAAAAAGTCCCCAAAATATTACAGGGGTGACCAACTCTGGTCCTCAAAAATAGGAGATTCTGGTTTTTGGGATATCCACACGCAATATGCACAAGAGATTTGCATACAATGGATGCATTGACCTGTTTGGGGGTTCCTGAGCACCAAGCTGGCCACCACCCCTGCTCTATTACATCCCTATTCCATTTCTTCAAGCTGAAAGGCTAAAGAGGTTAGGGAGTTTCTTCATAAAAGGAGTTATTCCATTACCTTTTTCTTTGTTCTTGCCCTTCTCTGTACTTATTCTACTTCTATCTTTTTTGTTGTGGTACAGAGTTTTCCCCAATCACACAAGTCTCCCCCATCTTGAGGACTTGTGCGCTCTTGCAAAATTATGATATTTTCATAATATGGTAGCATTAAATGACAGCAGACAGTCTCTTCTTTGCAACCAGAGCGAGCCTAACTCACAATCTATTACTGCACAAACTAGGGAGAAAAAGGTTCTTGCTTAAAGTGTGAAATAATATACATGTTCAAGGATCATAGATTTATAACAATAAGATATGAAGGAGGGTACCTCAACTTGCATTCTCTGGTTCCGTCCCACACTATCCTTATTCACACAAATAAAAATACCATTGTCCCAGATTCCTTGCTAGAACTAGGTTGATGTAGATCGTAAGGTGAAACCCCAGCAAACTAACAAAACAGAATAAGCCTGCTGAAAGGACTGATTTATGGAACACAAAGGAAAATTGTTTAGATATTTCTGCTGTGCTCAGGCCAGAGCACAGCACTGGGAGACACTTCATAGGAGAGAAGCAATTAGAAGAGTGGCAGCTGTGATGCTGAGATGGGGTCACCAGAACAAAAAGACTCTCTCTGTTGTTAGAAGTCCCCGTGTGAGAAGGCAGTGCTAGGATTTTTTGTCTTCCGGGCTTAGGACTGCCAATTTACCTGCTTGCTTTCTGCTGCTATGCTCAGCCTGGCCTATACAATTCCCTCTCTCATATCATGTACTGGACAATTTGCTTTCAATGATCAACTCAGCTGATGTTACAAAGCAGATACTGAGCAAATATGTCTGGAAGCCACAGAATGCACACATGAAACCTGAGCCTCCAGAAGCATAAAACAGAACTAGGCTTTTGTCTACTCTCCAGTATAATAAAAAATACAATACAGCTACAAACAATTAAAACTTTCTGCGGTGCAGCTCCAGTAATCTCATACTACTTGCCTACAATAAATACATCATGAACAGGTCAGTCATTCAAGGGCAAAAATGCCATGTTGCACTGGCTGTAAGCATTTAATACTGCATATTAGTGTCAAGGAGCATGCAGAGCAAGGCAAATATCCCACACAAAAAAATGGTTCAGTCTCAGAAACTGTGTTGACTCATTAAGAAATGAGTCAACCAGACTCAGATAGGGTTTCTTTTTGGAAGGTTGTTTCTTTCTACTTTTGCATAAGTAGAAAACAGTTTTGTTTTAAAATTTGTATACCATCGCACCTGTGGCTCCAAGTAGAAAGCTGCTGTTTCTTGTGCTCTCTACAAAACTGGGACTGACTGCTGAGAACAGAGAAGTTTTTTTTTTCTTTTTTAGGTTTATATTCCGCTTTTCCGCACTTCAAAGTGGATTACATTCAGGTACTGTAGGTACTTACAATCCAAGTTTGTACCTGAGGCAATGGAGGGTAAAGTGACTTGCACAAGGTCACAAGGAGTGACAGCAGGACTCAAACCCTGGTCTCCTGCTTCATAGCCCACTGCTCCACTCCCTAAAGTTAAGCCAGGAGACCTAAGAGGATGCTCAGGTGATAACTTTATCATCACAGTGATCAAGTAATTTGACTTTTTCCAATACACTAGTACTCAATTGGTTCATAAACCATATCACTGGACACTTTTTACCCCAAAATATGCATACACATTAAACTAGGCACTGAATTTCAGGGCAGTTTTACTACTCAGTTTATTATACCCATCCTTTCATAGTGTGGGGCTGTTGTAATTCCCTGCTCTGATGGCTATCAACATGCAATAAAAGATCAGTAATCACTACAGAATTCATTCAAAAAGATTAAAATTAAATCTTATAATTGTGTTTCACTAGAAAGCATCTCCATCACTGGGGTTCTGGAAGAACTGTGTTGCAGAGATGGCAAATTATAGAACACATTACTTTTACGCTTTGAGGAAATCCAGCAAGATTATGAAAAGGTCTAGGAACTAGAGAAAAAGAGAACTAGAGAAAAAGGACGGAGGGTGGAGGAGCTGTCTGCACGGGGTAAACCTAGCAATCTGTACAAGCTACGTCTAGTTTGTTTTTGTGTTTTCCTCTGTCCAACCATGGCTTCAAGTTTTTGATTTTGATGTTTGTTGTAAATGAAAATGTTAAAGAGTAAGATTTTTTTTTTTCAAACAATTGCCACTTTATAAAGTTAACTAATAGCATTTGTGAAACTGAATTAAAACATCTTTGAAGTTTTAACATGTAAAACGATTAAGAGATGAAACAGGAAGCAAACCACCCACATGTTCTTGATACCAAACTATACATTTAACACACCAACCATCCTACAAGTCATATTATGAACTTCCGTCTCCATCCCCCACTTTAATGATGTAAGCTAGTATGCCTGCAACAACTGCTTTGGAAAGCAGCTGGAGTCGGCAGCCTTATTACACACACACATACAATCTCAGCCTCTGTACCCACGTAAAATCTTCGAGTCCACACAAAAAAAGACATGCAAAGACATTACAAACAACTTAAGAGCTTGTGAAGTAATTTTCTTCACTGATACCACATCCCCTCTCCACAAATACTGGCTCAAGATAAGTTGGAAGGAGTTCTAAGCACCATCATTTACGGCAGAAGTTCTCAGAGTCCTGGGAACACACCTGCCAGTAAGGTTTTCAGGATATCCACAATGAATATGCATGAGAGCTTTACATACAACGGAAGCAGTGCATGCATATTCATTGTGGATATCCTGAAAACCTTAATAGGAGTGTCCCCTGGGTTGGGTTAAGAACCACCTATTTAAGGCACCTTTAAAGCTCTCTCCATGAATTTAAAAAAGTGCAGAATTGAAAATGTTATATGCAAAAACACTGAAGTGCAGTACTACAAATAGAATAAAATACAAAAATGCAACCGCCTCAAGCCATTACTAGAAGATATTGCTCACAAAAAAAATGTAATTTCACAGCACAAGGTACTGAATATCTTGCTCTATTGTCACAGGACCTTAGCACATGAAGTGAAAGGAGATGAACATATGTCTGGAAAAATATTAAATATTAGGAAGGCCAAATGTGAATAAATGAAAAACAAGCAGACAACAGCAATTTAAATTAATTTACAGCATACATCTTTTTGTGATGTCATAAGAAAGCATAATTTACTAGCCACAAGAGACAGGGAAATACAATCATGAAATGACTACACACACACCAAAAGAAATTTTCAAAATTTCAGAGAGAGAACGATAAAGAATTGGTGTCAGCATGCCAGTCTTGGAGTCTTACAAATGTCCATCACTGGACTTCTCAATCATTCACCCCAAGTGTGTATTTTTTTATTTTTAACTGCATGTGTGAAAAATCTGAAAATGATGAAAGGACTGAAACTAAAGTCGAGAATATCTATGCAAATCTTTCATGAAAAGTAATCACAATCACATACAAGTCCCAGCATGTTAACCCACAGGCCCAAAACGATAACCTGACATTAGTTAACCTTTTGTCCATAAACTGCTTCAGGGGACGAAACAATGGTCAAGAAATAGACACTATCTACACTTAGCTGGAAACACTTCCAGATAACTGTGGATAGTTGCTATTTCGAGACATCTCCAGAGAAGTGAAAATAGTTTATATTTCTTTACCAGTGTTTGTCCCCTGAAGAAGTCTACGGACGAAACATTAGCTAATGTCAGGTCATAGACCTAAAAATTGCAAAGTGCTAAATATTGAACAAAAAGTAAATGACAGAAACTCACTTCCTTCAATTTTAGCTATGCAGCAAATTAAATTTAACAGAAATGCAAAGTCACACGACCATCACCAACGATATCACTAACTTTTCAATGATAACCATAATAATCCAAGAGAAAATATCTATTGTACGACAAAATAACTCTGCAGCAAAGAAAAAATGCAGGATTAAATAAAGGGCGTCATCACTAATAGCCTCACCAACTTTTTTCTGAAGTCAAAAGGCACCTATCAATGCAAGAAGTTTCCAACGTGAAAATAGACATAACACACAAAAACTCCAGAAAAATCACCAGTGACAAAATAAAACGAGGGCATGCAGCATCGTGGCACCACTGTTTGTCATCGACCTCCAACATTGGCGGTGTAAAGAACAAAAAAAAAAAAAAAATCTGTCCAAATTGTTATCATAAAAAGAGAGTCACCTGTTGCACAGGAAACCATGGACATGTGACGTAATTCATTTTTAATGACGTGTTTGACCCTAATATCACATATCATTCAAGGGGAAAAACAAACAAACAATCTGGATCACTTGCACTCTTATCACGCCCCTCCCCCACCACAAAAAAAAAAAAAGCCACCACCACTAACAATGGGGAAGGCGTCTGATGTTACGGCAACCTGGACAAAGAGGGAAATCAACCTCTAACGGCGCGGGCTAACTTTCAAACAGCGAGGACCTACACCCAGGTCCGCATGCGACGCCACGGAGGCCTGACGTCACAAGAGAACTTTAAAGTGTAAAAACAAGGAAGTAAATAACGCGGGGGGGGGGGGGGGGGGAGGTAGATGGAGGAAGAGAATCACTCACCGGCTTGGGTGATGTCGGATAGGTCGTAGTTGCGGGCGCCGCGCGGAAACTCTTTCAGCTTCCGGCCGCCCAGGTTCAACACCCCGGAGGCGGCCGCTTCCTCCAGGGCTTTCTCCGTGCCACGGCCGCCCACGAGCAGGAACGGGACCGGCGGTAGAGACTCCTCCAGCATCCCCGCCGGAGCCGCGGCCAGAGCTGTCGCCATCGTCCGGGCCCCTCCTTCGCCTTCCTACCTCCGCGCGAGACACAGGCTTCACATAGAAAAGAAATTTAAAAAAGAGAACGCGAGAGAGCCCATGCGAGCAAACAGCTACCAGCGCTTTCACTATAATTAGTCCACTCAACGTCCCTTTCTCTGCCTTAGCACCCAAACTTAGACAACTCCGCGCCGCCGGCTACCCCTCCCAGGCCACGCCCACCCCCCAACTGCCACCCCTCGAGCCCACCACCCTCCAATGGTGGGAGGAGGCGGACACGACGTGCGGCAGAAATCCGCCCTCCCACTGTAAAAACCTCGACGCACGCCACGCTTCCTACTTCTTACAACTCGACATCCCGCTCTTCCCCCCACCCGGTAACAACGGCCCGCCCAGCGCGTGGGCGCGCACGTCGCTGTCCAATCAAATAAGGAGGAAGGCCCAATGGGCGGGGCGAGAGGAGAAAGCGGACTGCGGATAGGAGAAGAGTGAAGATTTCCAGGCGGGGAAGTACCCTCCCGCCGACCAGTACCGTCGAGCCGAAGGCGGCTGGAGGGGCGGGGTTTTGGATGAAGCTAAGAGACGGTTGTTAGGGAGAGTATTCACAAAGCCCTCGCGCTCCCGGACATCAAAGTTGCAGAAATGTGACAGGAGTTCTCCGTGGACAGAAGTACAAAATAGCCACACCTGCCCTCCTTCCTCCTGGAAGTTTAAATGTATTACTTTTTTTTCAAAGCTGTTTACATTTTCTGAAGTAAACTAGAGCAGTAACTCGGCACGGGAATAGTCGTGCATGCTCTGAAAATTATTCTAGAGTTTTCGGAGCTATGGAAAATAATGATTGGTCTGCACTGGTGCCATCAGACGTTTGTCTGTTTTGTACTGCCGTCCATAGAGAACTCCCGACACAGGTAGGCAACTTTGATGTCTCGGGGTGACGACGGCATGGCTTTTCCTTCTTCCTGCCAGTGGGTCCCAGAAGAGGAAGTGGTCGGTCCGCGTGGGCAGGAAGAAGGAGGCACCAAACAGTCGCTGGCAGAAGCATCAGAAAGAACAGTGCATTCTCGGGGTCTCACAGGAAGAGGCAGCATCAGCCCGGGCCCACTCAACATTCAGCCGCAGCAATAGTCCACAGGGGCTGAAGGAGGAGGAGGCTGCCTGCTGGAATGGGCTTCTGATGGGGTGATGGGGAGAGGGGGAGGAAGTGAGTGAGAGTGTGTATATTGAAGTTGTAATTCAATTTACTCATGGCTTTCTGAGGACCAAGATCATACTCACACATTACAATACCAATTCCAATGGTCTTTTTTTACTTTTTTTTTTTTTTTTGCACGGTTTTACAGCACTGCACGTAAATATAGTATATTGTTATCACAACTCAAATAGGCATAGGTTGTACAGTTTTCAACTGATTTTCCCTCTTATCTGGCCAATCGAACATATCGAATTAAAATCAATTCATTCACTTCTTCCTGGCATACCATACAATCCAGGGTTCCACAAGGCTCTGTCCTCGACTTTTTAACATTTATCTAACTCCATTATGTCGAATTCTAGGACAGCTTGGTGTGTCATACAAGCTTATGCTGATGGCATTCAGTTTTCTTTTCCACCTGGCATGACACTAACCAATTCTTTTCTCACTGTTTATCCACCATTCAGGATTGACTTTCTCATAAGCTTTCTCTCAATGTCAAAAAGACAAGTTATCTCTCTTGGATACCTGCCTCCTTTCCAAATCCTCCAGTTCCCATGCTTAATGGGTCTGATATTTACTTTGCACAGAAAGCTCACAATCTTGGTATTTATCTTGATCCAAGATTAACAATGAAACTACACATACAGTCATTAGTCCAAACTTCTTTTTTAAAGTTAAAGCAGCTTCTCCATCTGAAACCCCTCTTGGAACATGTTAACTTTCGCAGTGTTCTGCAAGCTTTTGTACTCTCAGATCTTGATTTTTGTGATTCTCTGTTCTTAGGTTTACCCCAATCCACCGTGTGTCCATTACAGGTCATACAGAATTCTGCTGCCTGTTTACCTACCGGATCACAAATACGAGATCATATCCATCCAGTTCTTAAAGTATTACACTGGCTTCTAATCCACTATCGCACACATAACCTTCTTCATAATATCACTTCACCTTGGATACAGTCCACTTTGAGAATTCCTACTCCTTCACGTGCTTTGCATTCTGAAGGCCAGTGCCTGCCTAATAGTCCTTCTCCAAAAGTCGCATGCCTCACTGAAACCAGGGGAACGCTCCTTCTCCATCCATCTTCCCACATTATGGAATTCCCTACCAGGTAATATATACAGTTAACAGAAGATCTTAAGCTCTTTAAACATCTATTAAAAACACCTTTATTTCAGCTTGCGTTCCCCGATAATTAACCTATATGGATATATGTTTTCTTTTCACCTCCAGACTTATCTGTGTATTTACATCAGCAGTTCAGCTGTTCCTACAACTCAAGAGTGTCTAAAGCATATGTCTAGATTATTATATACCAACTCATATAGACATTAGATTGTATATGTTTTATGTTACTTTGTTTTTAATGATTTTGTATATTTTATTGTACCTCACCCTGAACTATTAGGAGGGTTGAGGAACAAATACTTTTAAATAAATTAATGTGGTAAGTGTGCTTTAAATATTCTTGTTCATGTCAACTCTATAATTAAAAATGCATAATTTTTAATTGTGTGTGGGGAGGGAGTAACTTGGGGGGGTGACAGGCTGTAAGTTTCACCTGGGGTGCTTAATACCCTTACACTGGCCCTGTGAACCTCCCTTCTAATTCTGAGAAATAATAAGTACAGCTGAGGAAAGGTAACAGAGCTGTAGTTTCACTACCAAAAGTACTGGCTAGTTGGTGGCATTGCCTCCTCTAAAACCACGTCCTGACTGCCCATTCTGTGGGTTTGGGCTTCCCTTGTGGACACTGTTCCTCCTCAGCACCTTCTGGGGTCTGCCAGCAGAGCCACCAGGAAGGATTTCTGCTATACAATCTTCAGAGTCAGAAATGTAATCCATGCAAGGGTCTGCACATTTGAAATGGAGCACACACAGCTCCTGCCACTTACTCTTCCTCGTGACCTTTCTCATAGTCTAGATTGAGAATACTTATAGATATCACAGGGAACATAGAGGGGAAAAAGGTTGACCGCAATATGTGAAGCCTTGAGCCAGTCACTCTGGTCAGTCCATCACTTCTCGGGGTCTCCTGATATGTCTCTGTATTCACCTCATCTGCACATGCTAGGAAGGACGTTTCTGTCACTGCCCCTGCCAGCTGCACAGAGCACCTGTTTCTTCACCTCTATATCATATATTTCAGGTGGTGGTAGGGTGAGCATAAGATGCCCAGCTGGCTCCATGAAATAGGCCTAGTTTTACTCCCAGTACATGTATAGAAATGTAATTCCTGCTTTTTATAAGGGAACTCTAAACAAGTCCCATACATGCAGCCTACCATGAATATCTGGTTCAAGCTTTTCTCCCTCATGTCAGGGCTAGATATTGGTCACATTAGCAAAATATGGATTTACACTGAAATTTAACTGTCCCATCTCTTGCTTTGGATTTTCTTTTCATTGCAACCAGCAAGAGTGTAAAGATGCATCGACCAAGGACCTCGGGAGGTGGTGGAGTAACCTTCCACAATAACAGAGCTGGTTACTGTTCTAGGGATCACTGGTCAGAGACTTATATTACTATCCTCTCAGGCATTTCCACTACAGTCTCACAGCATGAAGATCATATCGAAACTTTGGATACCGCTAAGGCAGAACGGAAGGCCAAAAATAAGCAACCGGAGAAAAACCTGATGATCTTGAAAACCAGAGCCAATGGAACAACTTAAGAATTCTGGGAGTGACCGAATCGATTCAGGGGAAAGCTTTATTAAAATTCTGTGAGTTGACTCTACCGAGCCTCCTAAATGTTAATGCAACAGAAAGGCCCATTTTGGTTGAGCGTGGGAGTTGGAGGTCCCAATATGGCCAAACCTCAACAAGTAATAGTTAAATTTCTCAATAAGACAGATACAATGAAGTTGCTAACGGCCTACCGAAAGTGTCAAGAGTTGCAATGTAAAAGCAACAAGCTTCTCATATTTCCTGATTTCTCCGCCAAAGTACTAATGTCTCGCAAAGAATTCACTCCGTACTGCACCCAGTTATTCAGAAAAGGAATTAGAAGCAGGTAGACAGTACCTCCCTGGGCAAGGCCAAAAAAAAAGTATAGTATGGCCACCAGAAATGTGAGTTAAGTTTTACTCCTGCTCTGACCCAGGTGTTACATTTCCAGTGTTAAGAAAAGGTGCTTTAAGCTGTCTGTCCTTCAACGCACCTCCCTGCATTGCTGAGGAATAGCTAATGCCTTCTTTTACAGGGGGTTTGCATACACCCACGCTAATCTTAGCACTGGTTTTTATTCCTGTTTTAGCACACAATTTTTAAAACCCCTGTTACAAACCAGAGTTAATTCATGCCAGAAAAATGTGTGCTAAATAAAACAGGAGTAAAAACCTGTGCTAAGATTAGTGTCCCTTATTACATCAGCCCCTGGGTCTCTTCTCTCTCTCGCTCCCCTTCTATAGTTTGATCAGACTCTATTCTCTCTCTTCTCCCCACTCTCTATCGGTTTCTCCGTTTCCTCCCTTCTCTCTCCCCCCCCTCGAGGAATGAGAGGAATGTTGGGACTCATATCCAAGTCTGCGTTCTGTCCAAACTGGAACAAGCACAGCCTCCTCCCCCTGCACCTTCGCCCCTTCAGAACCAGCTGCTCTGCAGGCATTGCTGTCCCAGAGGGCAGACACTAAACAGGTGCAGGAGTTATCTCTTCCCTCCCTCCTTCCCTCAAAAGAGACAGGTGGGACTTCTGTTAATGACACGCTGCCAGCTCCATCTGAGCCAAACAGAAAATATGTGCTGTAGAGTTCTAATCCCCGGCTCTGCCACCGACTCACTTACTGTGACCTTGAGTGAGTCACTTTATCTCCCTGTGCCTCAGCTCTAATCCCGGCTCTGGACAATTTTTCCAAGCTCACGCACCCACCTCTTGGTTTGTGTCCATGCCCGGATGCTTCCTTGCTCCTGCTCAGAAGCCCCAGAAACATCGTTCCAATACCAGCAGGTGCCAAATCTGTATTTGTTTCTCAGCGTATCAAGTATCAGAGCCTGGCTCCTGCTGCAGCTTCTACAGAGCACTTTTCTCTTACGCTGCACGAGGCTAAGGTCACCAGCTGAGCCCGGGCATTGGCATTCTTAGAAACTAGACAGATTCTTTGCAAGGGGTAGAAGAAAAAAAAAAACTGCGCCTGTGAAAGATGGATAAAGGGTCAGCATGATATACAGCAATTCTGAATGATACAGTGGGATTCCTCCAGACGCTATATGGAGATATAGAAGGGGAGAATGAGGGGGAGGCGGGCTGGGGGAGGGGAACCTCTCTGTCCTGGAATGCAAGTCCCGGGCACAGGGCCAGCAACTGCTTGAACTATTGCCAGATGTGGCCCTTTTCAGCCCCTCAGCCAGTTTTGGTTTTTTTTTGCACAGCTACCGGTCTGCCTTGATTCCCGGTTCGACCTGCAGCACATTCCTTGCAAATAATGGCAGCACACTGGCTCCGCAACAGGGTGGACTGGTCTGCCATGTTTGTGGGCTGGAGGCAGACGCAGAAACTTCAGCTCTTATAGTGGGGAAACTTGACCCAGGAATGGCTTTTAAAGAGGTGATTTCAAACTTAAATGCGAGGATACCCTTGCTAGGAAACATGCTTCGCCACAGAAACTCATAAGCGTGAGGCCACAGGAGAAGGCAGTATTAGGGGTGGTAGCTGAGGTCTAGGAGAATGTTCTGAGCTCTCTTTTCTGCAGTAATCCGGGACTCGAGGGGCTGTGAGAGTCCTTAGGCTAGAATCCTGGTGGTACTGAGGTGGAGTGTTTTTCATTCATCTAATGGTGCCTTGCGCTCCACAACCGGATGTACAGTCTCCACTCACTTAAGCAAATGAATGGATGAATGGAGTTTACAAGATTGTGATTTTTCTCATAGAAATTAAGATACGCTCTCCCTGCGGATTTCTTTTAAATGATATTGCACCATAAGCTTGAAGCTTTTTTAATGGTCCTGAGTCCAAATGAGTGCCTAAGCCCCTGAGGCAGCCACTTTAAGAGCGGCGAAACTCGGCCTGAGTCGGGCAGTTATTTTAAATATGTCTCCACCACAATAAAGATTTGAAAAAGACTTTGGCATCTATCCTTTTTGTTTACCTCACCATGGAGCGATACCGAGGCATTATGACATTTTCCATTTTATTCACCATTCCCTTCCTAATAATTCCCACATTCTGTTTGCTTTTTTGACTGCCGCAGCCCACTGAGCCGACGATGTCAATGTGTTATATCCACTATGACGCCTAAGTCCAGACTCCTCAATACCGTACAATGCCATACATCAAAATGGGGTGAATACGCTGGAGTTAATTAACTTCGGCGTGACCCAAACAGACACCATCATTTGGCATTGAAGAGCCAAAGAGAGAAGACAATGGACCACGGAACTCCCAGGCCTGGACACCGAGGTCTTGGCCTAACCCTGGTCCGAGGCCCAGGTGTCAGGACCCAGCCTCCAGGTCAAATCACGGCGCTGTGCCTGGGTCCAGGCCTAGGTCCTGGCATCTGGGTCGGCTTGATCGTGAGGCCAAGGTCCAGGCATCGGGAGTTGGGACCAGGCCTCCGGGTCAGGTTGCAGCGTCAGGCCTGGGCTCAGGTCCCAGCCTAGGCAAAGGCGTCGGGACCCAGCCACTGGGCTGGGTCACAGCGTCAGGCTTGGGTCTGGGCCAAGGACCCGGCATTGGGAACTGGCCTACAGGTCGGGTTGCGGCGTTGGGCTCCAGCCTAGGCTGAGGCCCCGGTGTCGGGATTTGGCCTCTGGGTCGGGTCGCAGAGTCAAGCCTGGATGCTTGCCGAGTTCCTGGCATCAGGACCCAGCCTCCAGGTTAGGTCACACCATCAGTTCCGGGTCCGCACCAGGGCCGAGGCGCCGGCATTGGCACCCGACCTTTAATGGATGCCTAACGGATGAGGTAAGTTGGGTTTTTTTTAAACATTTTCGGGGGTCTTGGCCAAGGCCCCAGCATTGACCTGTGCATCTGCCGAGACCCCTGCGTTGCACTCAGCCTAGGTTACGGTCCCTGCTTTGGGCCTCGGCCTATGCCCAAGCACGACACTGGTACCTCGGCCTAGGCCCAAAACCAGGGCCTTGCTTAGGGCATAGGCCGTGGCCCCTGCTTTGGGCTTCATCCTATGCCCTAGGCGAGGCCCCGGCTTCGGGCTTAGACCTAGGCCCGATGCATTTGTTTAAAATGAAATGAACAAATAAGATTTGTTTCATTCGAGAACCCCGATTTGGTTCGGGGCCCCCGAATGAAACGAATTAGCTTTATTCATCGCATTTTGCATTTTTGTTTTATAGAAACATAGAAACATAGAAATGACGGCAGAAGAAGACCAAACGGCCCATCCAGTCTGCCCAGCAAGCTTCACTCATTTCTTCTCTCATACTTATCTGTTTCTCTTAGCTCTTTGGTTCTAATTCCCTTCCACCCCCACCATTAATGTAGAGAGCGGTGATGGAGCTGCATCCAAGTGAAATATCTAGCTTGATTAGTTAGAGGTAGTAGGGGTAGTAACCGCCGCAATAAGCAAGCTACACCCATGCTTATTTGTTTTTACCCAGATTATGTTATACAGCCCTTATTGGTTGTTTATCTTCTCCCCTGCCCTTGAAGCAGGGAGCTATGCTGGATATGCGTGAGGTATCAGTTTTTTTCTTCTCCCCTGCCATTGAAGCAGAGAGCTATGCTGGATATGCATTGAAAGTGAAGTATCAGGCACATTTGGTTTGGGGTAGTAACCGCCGTAACAAGCCAGCTACTCCCCGCTTTGTGAGTGTGAATCCTTTTTTCTTCTCCCCTGCCGTTTAAGCAGAGAGCTCTGCTGGATGTGTGAAGTAACAGTTTTTCTTTTCCCCTGCTGTTGAAGCAGAGAACTATGCTGGATATGCATTGAAGTGAAGTATAAGAATGGAGTGATCAAGCTAGTTGAAAGGCATCAGGAATAGAGGAAGGTGGAGGTAGTAATTTGGATATTTGGTTTGGGGTAGTAACCGCCGTAACAAGCCAGCTACTCCCGTCTTTGTGAGTGCAAATCCTTTTTTCCACATTTCCTCTTGCTGTTGAAGCTTAGAGTGATGTTGGAGTCACAGTAACCATGTGTATGTTTATTGAATAAGGGTATTGTCTCCAGGCAGTAGCCATCATTCTGGCGAGTCACCCACTCTTCATTGGCGGCCTCTTGACTTTATGGATCCACAGTGTTTATCCCACGCCCCTTTGAAGTCCTTCACAGTTCTGGTCTTCACCACTTCCTCCGGAAGGGCATTCCAGGCATCCACCACCCTCTCCGTGAAGAAATACTTCCTGACATTGGTTCTGAATCTTCCTCCCTGGAGCTTCAAATCGTGACCCCTGGTTCTGCTGATTTTTTTCTTATGGTAAAGGTTTGTCGTTGCCTTTGGATCATTAAAACCTTTCAAGTATCTGAAAGTCTGTATCATATCACCTCTGCTCCTCCTTTCCTCCAGGGTGTACATATTTAGATTCTTCAATCTCTCCTCGTACGTCATGCGATGAAGATCCTCCACCTTCCTGGTCGCCCTTCTCTGTACCGCTTCCATCTTGTCTTTGTCTTTTTGTAGATACGGTCTCCAGAACTGAACACAGTACTCCAGGTGAGGCCTCACCAAGGACCTGTACAAGGGAATAATCACTTCCCTTTTCTTACTCGATATTCCTCTCTCTATGCAGCCCAGCATTCTTCTGGCTTTTGCTATCGCCTTGTCGCATTGTTTCGCAGACTTCATATCATTAGACACTATCACCCCAAGGTCCCTCTCCTGCTCCGTGCACGTCAGCCTTTCCCCCCCCATCGAATACAGTTCATTCGGATTTCCGCTCCCCATATGCATGACTTTGCACTTCTTGGCATTGAATCTCAGCTGCCATATCTTCGACCACTCTTCCAGTTTCCTTAGATCCCGTCTCATTCTCTCCACTCCTTCCGGCGTGACCACTCTGTTGCAGATCTTAGTGTCATCCGCAAAAAGACAAACCTTACCTTCTATCCCGTCCGCAATGTCGCTCACAAAGATATTGAACAGGACCGGTCCCAACACCGATCCTTGCGGTACACCACTTAAAACCGCTCTCTCTTCAGAGAAGGTTCCGTTTACCGTCACACATTGTCTTCTGTCCGTCAACCAATTTGCAATCCAGGTCACCACCTTGTCACTCACTCCCAAGCTTCTCGTTTTATTCACCAGTCTCCTGTGCGGAACCGTATCAAAAGCTTTGCTGAAATCCAAGTATATGACATCGAGCGCTCTTCCTTGGTCCAATTCCTTGGTTACCCAGTCAAAAAAGTCAATCAGATTTGTCTGACAGGATCTTCCCCTGGTGAATCCATGTTGCCTCTGGTCCATCAATTCTCCGGACTGTAGATAGTTCACTATTCTCTCTTTCAGCAGAGACTCCATTACTTTTCCCACCACCGAAGTGAGGCTAACCGGCCTGTAGTTGCCAGCCTCCTCCCTGTTCCCACTCTTGTGAAGCGGGACCACCACCGCTCTTCTCCAGTCTCTCGGCACCACTCCCGTTTCTAGGGATCTATTGAACAGGTCACACAGCGGACCCGCCAGAACATCTCTGAGCTCCCTCAATATCCTTGGATGAATCCCATCAGGCCCCATGGCTTTGTCCACTTTCAGGTTCTTTAGCTCTTCCCACACATTTTCTACTGTGAAAGGATTTTCATCTATTCCACTTCCCTCCAGTTTCTTGTTGTGTAGAGATGGTCCTTCTCCAGGGTCTTCTTTAGTGAACACAGAGCTGAAGTATTCGTTTAATATTTCTGCCATTTCTTCGTCTGTCTCCACACATTGATCATTACCACCTTTCAATTTCACTATACCACTTTGGACCTTTCTCTTTTCGCTGATGTATCTGAAAAATGTTTTGTCACCATTTTTTATCTCCTTGGCAATCCTCTCTTCTGCTTGATTTTTTGCCAACTTGATTGTTTTCTTCGTCTCCCTCAGTTGATACAAATATTCTTCTTTGTGCTCCTCCCTTTGGGATCCTTTATATTTCTTGAATGCTGTTCTTTTAGCTTTAATTTTGTCAGCCACCTCCTTTGAGAACCAGATAGGTTTCAATTTTCTTTTGCTTTTCTTTATGTTTCTAACATATAGAGCAGTTGCCTTGGTGATTGCTCCTTTTAGATTGGTCCACTGCTGATCCACATCTCTCTCGTTCTCCCATCCTTTAAGTTCTTCCTCCAGGTACTTTCCCATTTCCTCAAAGTCTGTGTTTTTGAACTGTAAAACTCGGGTCTTTGTGGTTCTTTTCCCTATTCTATTAGTGATATTAAACCATACCGTTCGATGATCACTGCTGCTGAGGTGGGCGCCCACCTGGACATCTGAGACATTATCTGCATTATTGAGCAATAAGTCGAGTATAGCACCTTCTCTCGTGGGTTAAACAAATGTTAAACAAATGTACATCCTTAGTTTCTATGCCTTCCAAGAGAAAGGGCTGTGTGGTTTTCCCTTCAGACCCCTCTCCCCCAATGAAGCAACTGACTATCACGGAGAGCATTTCTCCCAATCCTGATATGGTCCAGGCTCTTACCCCTATTGCCAAGGCAGGAGGAGGAGATCCTTCTTCAGTCGGGGAAGAGGTATCGTTGAACCGCTTGGACTATTTGCCCCCTGGTGAGTGTGCTCGAGACCCCGCCCTTGTCTTGGGCTCATGACATGATGAGATCATCAGGAGCACCTTGGTGGAGAGAGGCATCAGCGTTGGAAGTCCAGCCTCGGTAGGAGAGTGCCGTGAGGAAGAAGCTCAGGATTTGGGTTTTTTTGGAGTATGCAGTGTCCCAACCTGCTCATCTACTGAGGGCGGAATCCCTTGCCTCTTGGAATGATTTTGGAGGTTTTGCAGCAGTTGGTGAATCAGCTAGGGTTCAGAGTTTTTTTCTTTCCCCTAAACCAGCTGTCATGACTTTTGAAGCACTGTGGGACTTAACTGCCAGTCTTGCTTCTTCCTTCTCTGACTGTTACACTAAAATGGGCTCCCTGTCCTTGGAGTCCGTGGCTAAAAATCATCACAGAATTTCGATTGAACATTCAGAAAAAAAAAGTTTGTTGAAAAGTGCTATTCATAGAGTCGACCACTAATGCCACTATGATTGAAGAACGCGGCTTTCTTGCTTGCAGAATAAAACTGTTGGAGAATTGTTCAAAGTCTCTTATTCTGCGTTTCACTAATTTTCTTAAGGTTATGGGCGAAAAACCCCAAATGATTTTTAGGAAGTATTTTGTGAATGTTTTACATCTCCCTCTAGAGTCAATTCCTGTTGTCAATAAGTTGT
This sequence comes from Rhinatrema bivittatum, assembly GCF_901001135.1. Lineage (NCBI taxonomy): Eukaryota > Metazoa > Chordata > Amphibia > Gymnophiona > Rhinatrematidae > Rhinatrema > Rhinatrema bivittatum. The sequence continues at coordinate 23,374,401 of NC_042630.1, forward strand.
ACTTTCTTCCTTTTAGGAAGCGTGAGGCCTTTCAGCCAGCGTGAGGCCTTTCAGGCCTTTTTGGATTTGTCTCGACCTACTTTATACTTGTGTGGTCATATATCTAGATGACATCTTGATCTTCTCTCAAACCCTCAGCACCCACCTTGGAGACGTTCACATAGTCCTCCAATGCCTGTGAGAGAACAATCGATTCGCCAAGCTGGAAAAGTGTCTTTTTGAACAAGAAGAACTCTCCTTCTTGGGGTATATTGTCTCTCGTGATAGTTGCCACATGGATCCTGCCAAAGTAAAGGCCATCAGGGACTGGCTTCATCCACTGTGTCTTCAGGCTCTGCAGAGATTCTTGGGATTTTCTAATTTTTATCGTGAGTTTATCGCAAACTATTCCTCCTTGGCAGCCCCTCTCACTGCTTTTACGTGTAGGGGTGCCAACACCAAGGACTGGTGGCACCCTTACGGGTAAAAGCCCCCCAAACCCATAGAGGCATTCCAGAAACTGAAGCATGCTTTCTTGCATGGGCCCTGTCTGCGTCATCTAGACCCCATGCAGCCCTTTATCCTAGAAGTAGACGCTTCAACCTTGGGAGTAGGAGCAGTTCTAAGCCAACGTTCTCCAGAAGGAATACTTCGTCCCTGTTCTTTTTTTTTCGAAGAGGTTCTCGCCTACAGAGCATAACTATGGTATCGGAGATCGAGAGCTCTTGGCTGTTAAATTAGCTCTCGAGGAGTGGTGTCACATGCTCGAAGGAGCTCAACAGTGTATCACAATATGTATGGATCTCAAAAACCTCAAACATCTTCACCAAGCTCAGCAATTGAATGCAAGACAGACTCACTTATCCTTGTTCTTCATTTGCTTTGACTCCGAACTGTGGTACTGTCCCACGCTTAAGAACCAACAGGCAAACGCTCTCTTCCAGACAGAGGACACGCCAGAACCTCCCAGACATATTATCAATCCCACTAAAATACTTTTGGCTACCACACTAACTGTTCCTCCAGTGAAGACATTTTCCAGACTACATGACAGAGTGCTGAAATGGGCCCATGATTCCCATGTCAAAGGTCATTCTGGATGGGCTTGAACCCTCGAACTGCTTCAGCAATACTACTGTTGGCCCCGAATAAAGCAAGATGTCAAGGCCTATGTGGACTCCTGTCCTACCTACACACAACAAGAGACACTAGCTCCATGGCTGACCCTGGGAGCTGTTACAGCCATTGCCAGCCCCCAGGGAACCCTACAACCACCTGTCTACAGATTTTATCATGGACCGTCCCCTCTCAAACAGCACCACCGTGATCTGGGTTGTCATAAACCAATTCTCTAAGATGGTGCACTTCCTTCCACTATCAGACCTCCTGTCTGTACTAGAATTAGCATGTCTCTTTACTCTTCATGTCTTTCATCTGCATGGCTTGCCAAAGCACATATTGTCGGACCGAGGAGTACAATTTACTGCAAAATACCGACACTCCCTCTGAGGGAAATTTGGCATCATGCTAGACTTCACTACCGCTTATAACCCTTAAGGAAACAGAGAAATAGTGCATACCAACCAGACTCTCAAGTCCTTCCTCCGTTCATACAAATGCCAGGACAATTGAGCCACTCTCTTACCCTGGGCTGAATTTGCTCACAATATCAACATTAACACAGCCTCCGGATCATCTGCCTTTTAACTGGTCTACGGGAAACAATCATTACCCCCTTTGCTTCTACCTGTGACAGTGCTCTCACCAGTGGCCCAAATGACTGCCCAGGAATTGCAAGAACTATGGGCACGAACCAACCTTCTAATTGAGAAAGCCGCTGACAGGGCCAAGAGAATGACGGATGCCCACAGAAGGTCAACTCCACAATTTAAGGTTGGAGTGAGAGTGTGGATAAGCATACGGCATCTACGCTTGTGTGTCCCTTCCATGCGCCTCGCCCTGCACTACATTGGAACTTTCTCGGAACTTAGACAACTGGGGTCCATCACATATCAATTAAGGTTGCCAGCTATGCTAAGAATACACAATGCATGTCACACATCGCTATTTAAACCGCTGACCCTCTAGGGCACCTATTAAGTTCACTTTCCTGCTATTAAGTTCACTTAGAGAATAGCCACTGCCATTAGCAATGGTAACATGGAATAGACTTAGTTTTTGGGTAATTGCCAGGTTCTTATGGCCTGGATTGGCCACTGTTGGAAACAGGATGCTGGGCTTGATGGACCCTTGGTCTGACCCAGTATGGCATTTTCTTATGTTCTCCCGATTCACTTGATGTGACCACCGATGAAGACACAGTATACGAGATTGAAGAAGTCTTGGACTCATGCCATAGGGGCAAGAAAACCGAGTTCCATCTTTCATGGAAGAATTATGGTCCAGAAGAGAACTCTTGGAGGCCAGCCTCTAACATTTTGGATTGTAAACCTTTGAAGGACTTCCACCTATGTCACCCCAGGAAGCCTAGAGTCTCAGGGGAGTGGGCTTAAGAAGGGGGTACTTTTGCATTTGGTGGTTCACAGCTTCTCCCGCGAACTGCTGCATTCACCCTCCGGTCCGGGCCACACTCGAAACTCTCCAACACCGCAGCTTGCAGCAGGACGCTGCCGATGCTTTCCACAGCAGAACACCACCGACGCTCATATAGGCTTCTCCTAGGCATGTGCGCACCCGTCTTGCCCTTTAAAGGGCCCACAGCTGGAAAGTCCCAATGGTGCTCCTTGATGACCTCAGACGGCCTGGCCTAAAAAAGACCCTCCTGTTCTTCACTTTCATGCCTTTGCAACAGGTCTCCCTACTATTCAGTAGAGTGAGTTGCTCCAGCATCCTTGTCTTCAGTTCTTCAATTCTAGCATCTTTGTCTTTTCAGTTCCAGCATCCTTGTCCTCAGTTCTTTAGTTCTTCGTCTCCTGGTTACCCACCTGTTCCTCTCCTCATCCACCTGCCCTGTCTATCTGTCCCTCTTTCTCTTCAGATAGATACCCAGTATTGATCTTGGCCCTTCTTCTGGATACTCCTGACCACCACCTACCACCGACGACTGCCTGTCCCTGTATACTCCTGACCGCTACCTGTCACTGACTATTGCCAGCTACCGGATTTACCTGTCTTACATCATCTCCGACCCAGCGATATCGATCGATCTCTCCACCTCCAGCAGAGGCCCCCACCTAAGACCTGCCAGCCTGGTACCCAAAGGCTCAATCCGAGGTGAACTTGGGCTGGTAAAGACAAATCTCCAGTTGGGCCTCTGCCTCATCCAGCTCCACCTGCTGATGATGGGGACCCGCAGGGTTCCTCCCTAAAAAAAATGTCACCTTGGCTCAAGGGTCCAGTCCACAAACTCAACATTAAGTCCATCTAAGACATTATTCATAAAAGAAAATATTTAACTTAAAACAAGATGGCATGGTAAAGGTCACTGCTGACAGAGAACTCCAAAGGATGGAAACATGAATTATGAGTAATGAGGGCTGCATTTCATAGCCAAATATTCTGTGGGACTTTTAAGATACTGCAGGGCCTGGGATTTATCCCAGGGAATGCCTATGGAAAGAAATAGACACAGACTGAGCCAGTCTTGGTTTCCCTCCCCACTCCATTCCACCTCCGCACTTGTAGCTCCAGTGTTTGTAAGGAAAGAAGGAACTGCAAGTCCCAGAAATATACTGGGTGGTGGTAGGGGGTGGGGTAAAACCATAGAAACATGATGGCATATGATCCATCTATCCTGCCCATCCGTCCAATTTATGTAAGCCCATACAATTCCCATCGTTCCCGCAGAGAAGCATAGAAATAGGGCACCATAAAATGGACATAGTGGCTCAGCCTGTCTCCAGTTGACCTTGGGGCTTTAAGTAACCCTTTACATTTCTTGCAGCAGGGCCTCTTCTTGGAGGGGTTCCCACGTGATGTCACAAAGCCACACAGTTGCATAGTGAGAGATCATGGGCCCCTTTTATGATGTCACAAGGTCACCCCTCATCAGTTGTCATGACGCCCAGATCCTGCAACTCCTCACAGACTGAGCTGGCTAGCAAAGCAGCAGTGGGGGGAGGGGAAATAATTTACCCCTATGGGCAGTGTACTGGAGAGGAGGAGGAGCAGCAGCTGCTGGCAAGTGAGCCATGGCAAGCACTGGACTTGTGGGCTGGATGACTGTGCGTGACTCAAGGAGCAGCAGGGCGCCGTGACACAGTATGGTAAGCAGGAGAGAGAGACTACTGAAAGCCCCTAAACTCTCCAACAGTGAGGAGGCTATCAGAGTAAGTTCAAAAGCCAAATAAACACAAGTAACCTGCATGGTCATTTACAAGAACATATCTATAGCTACCAAGAGCAGGTCAATAGAACTATTCTATAAGTATGAACGGCTTGTGCAAGTTACAAAATAAATAGTTTCTCATGGGGATTTATGGAATCTGCAATCACTTCTAAGCCTGGGAGATAGGCAGCCACCACAGGGTTAAAAGATGCACCAGCAAACCATATGGGCTTGGCAACTTATAGTATATCATACCAGGATGTTTTTTACAGGATGATTTCAGAGCTCCTGTGTTACATGCATTAGTGCTTCATGGGAAAGGAAAGTTTCTGAGAGGTTAAATTATCTCCTGCCATGATCAGTTGTTTCTGATGTACTGCACCTTCAAAGCCGGCCCAGCACTGAATAGCATTACCTCCTGAATATTTGTTATCAGAGAGGACTCAGTGGGGAAACATGCCCCCTTGGAGGCTCTAAAGCAGCCCAGTAGGTGGAATAAATAAAAAATTAAGCAAAAAAAAAAAATCTCCCTAAAGAAAAACATTAAAATAGGGAACAATCTTCAGATTTTCTCTCAAGTGGTCAGCTTTCCAAGATGGCTGCCCTAATGGAACCTCCGCTAGCTTGACTGACAGCTGCTTTTACCAATGTTTTTTTTTTTTCTATTGCTGGATACAGAGATACAGGAAAGAATGAGAGTTAGATTAGATTAAGCAGGTATAAAAAGATATACAGTATACAGACATATAAAACCATGGTTGGGAGAAGGTGTGTGTTCCTACCAACCATTTCCAAAAGCTCCCTTTTGTTTTATACATAAGAGCTACAATATAGTGCTATATGCCCTTTCATCTGACAGGCCTTAACAGAACTGCAGATCTTTCTCAACTAAAGTATCTCTGTATCTAATTATAGAATCCAACAGGACAATACTCAGCCAAATGGGGGAGCAGATAATTTATATGGATTGACCTTTTCGGCTACTTTTTACTAGATATTCAATGGCATTGGTGTGCCACTAAATATATCTGGCTATCAGGAGTTAGTGGGATAACTATATCCTTGGAATGCCTCTAGGTTATCTGGATAACCAGAGACATTCAGAAAGCGGGAATTTTTAAATACCGCCATTTATCCAGCTAAGTCCCGAACTTAGCCAGACAAACAAGCTGTGTATTATTGACCTGTAATTGTCTTTAATAATTGCTATACAAATCATGATGATAATAGCTAGGTGTGGTATCTATCCATATATCTGAGAATCCATTTATAGCATCCCTTCTTTCTTCTCTCTATCCATCTCTTCTTTTTTTTTTTTTTCTCTCTCTACTCTCCCCCCCACTCCTTCTCTCGCCTTCACGTCTTCTTTCTTTTTCATTCTAGTTTTCTCTACATCTGTCATTTTATGGCTTTGCTTTATTGGAAAATCACAAATAAAGTGATGTACTATATCATCCCCATCATTTCATATAAAATTTTAGAATACCCAAGAACATAACATAAGAAATTACCATATTGGGTTAGACTGAGAGCCCATCATCCTATTTCAAACAGTGGCCAAACCAGGTTACAAATATCTGGCAAGTACCCAAATGTAAATGAATTCCATGCTATTAATGCTGGTAATAAGAAGTGGCTATTCCCTAAGTCAACTTGCTTAATAGCAGTTTATGGACTTCTCCATAAACTATGGACTTCTCCATAAACTAAGGCAGCTATGCTAACTGCCTTAACCGCATCCTTTGGCAATAAATTCCAGAGCTTAATTGTGCATTGAATGAAAAATAATGTTCTCTGATTTCTTTTAAATGTGCTATTTGCAAACTTCATGAAGTGCCCCCTAGTCCCTGTATTATCTAAAAGAGTAAAAAATCAATCCACATTTACCTGTTCTAGTCCTCTCAGGTTTTATAGACCTCTATAATATCCCCTCTCTTCGCCAAGCTGACCTCGTTAGCTTTTCCTCACAAGGGCCCCATTCTTTCTCCTTTATCATTTTGGTCACCCTTCTCTGTACATTTCCCACTAGGAGTAATTTGATCAGAATGGTGGTTCTTCCTAAACTCATATCTTTTCCAGCAGCTCCAAGAAAGGCACTTGTGCATCTCAGGGGCCAGATCTCTTCCTTCTTTTGGAACATTAAATATACCACTTTACAGCTCCCCAAAGACAATGGTGGGCTTGAATTATTCAGTCTTTACTATTATTATATCGCAGCCCGCCTCGTATATCTGGGGACATGGATGGGGTAGATACGGTGGCAAGATGGTGCGACTTGAACAAGCTGGAGGACATAAGTCTGGGAGCCCTATTACAGTACACTTCCTGTAATCCAGCAGTGGCGAGAGTGGGCAGAATGGCTTCCATCTTAGTGCACACTTTGCAAATGTGGCGCATTTTTTGAAGGGTTATGAAGAACTGCAGAGGAACGCTATTCCCCAGTTTTGCCTCTGATAGCTAATCCTGAGCTCTCTCAGGTAAATTCACACTCAGTCGATATGTCATTTTGACTTGAGGCTAATCTTCGATTTTTAGGGCAAATCTGAGAGGGCAAGATATTTGAAACATTCCAGCCTTTGCAAGATGAGTTTGGTATTCCAAATCACACCAGATACATTTACTTCCAGCTTAGAGGAGATGCTTTTAGGGACCCCCATGGGGCAAACATTTTGGAGGAAAAAGACAGAGGTGGAGAACATGATTACACGATCCACAGTGACTCCCAAGTTCATCACAAAGCTCTATCGGCTCTTGCTTTTGCTGATGGTGATATAATGGCGATCAAATTACTAGTCCTGGTTTGATTGACAAATGGATTAAAGATCTTGGTATGGATCTAGGTGACACAGACAGGTAGTTGTTCTGGTATTCCATTTCTAAGCTATCCATTTGCAATAACAAACAGGAATTGATATACAGGTTGCGGCACCGTACCTATCACTATCCTTTATTCTATTCTAGATTTAGCGCTTCAAGTCCGCTGTGTTGGCAACAATATGGCACGCAGGGGAGCTATATGCATATGTGGTGTGGATGAGGGGAAGTAGCGAGGTTTGGGGCTGAACATCCAGAGATAAATTTCATTGTGGGGTCCTACGCTCTCTCTCCTAAGATGTGTCTGTTGAATAGTTGGGATGAGCAAGATTTGTCTAATAAGGTCAGAAGGTTGGTGTTCCATCTGTTGCAAGCTGGACAATTAACAATTGCATATTTTTGGAAGACCACACCTATTGGAGAACAAAGATTGTGGAGTTAACCCATTCTAGAACAAATTATATTTGCTTGAAAAAAGTAAGCTTGAGGGAAATGATACTGAATGGGGAAACGTTTGGAAGTGGCATGGCCAGAATTAGAGTAACTTCTGGTTTGTGAGCATTTCTGGGATTGCTACTGCGTTAAATCTCTGCCTCTGTCAACCGAAATGTCATGATACGCTGCTCAGACTTTGTTGGTTAATCCCTTCTTATGTATTATATATGAAGTATTGGCATTCCTTTGATGGCATTGTGCACCTTATGTCTATGACCTGTTTTTGAAAAATAAAAAGTTATATAAAAAAAAAGGACATTCTAACTGCAGTTTTTTGAAGTAAAATATCACAATTTATATTATATTTACATGCACAGCTGTGGTACCAACCAGAAAGCCCTGTAAAAAAGATACTTGGAACCCATGGTAATGCATGCTGGGTGTGGACTTGGCTCACAGAAAGCCACGAGTAAACTGAATTACAATTACAGCATAGAAAACCTCCATATCAAAACAGCACTAACTGCCACCAGTCAAACAGTAACAACCTTACCTATGAAAAGACAATACTGCAAATATTACACCAGATCCTAAAACTCCTCCTATTAGGAAAACAGCATAAGCCAGCTGCTATATATTCCTACTACATAATAGCAGAATATCTTACCTTGCTCACATGCAGACCCTCACTAAATAGAGACTAATGACAGTAACTTTTAAACAGGTGTACAATTGCTGGTTTGCACCTAGGGACGCGGCCATTGTATAACATACGTGTGTATATGAGCACATGTTATAAAATAGGCTGAATGCTCGTGTGCGCGCAATTTTAAGTGGATGTGTGCCTATGAGCGCAAATGCCGCGTCTACCGCATAAGTTGGGGGATTTTTAAAGAAGCGCACCAATGCAATTACCAGTTACCCCAGGTCATTCCCAGTTCACCCAGGCAAGGGATAGGCCTTCCAAACCTCCCTAGTTTAATAGCCTCCCTTTTCCCCTGTTAACCCTGACCTTTAAAACCCCGCTGATCTATTTTTTATTTTTGTTTCATGACCTACAGACCATAGAAGAAGTAAAGTTACACGGTAGGGGACCCCAGTACATGCTTGTATCTGCACGCTGGTTTCAATGTTTAATTCAAAAATGCCCAGACCATGCCCACACCACACCCCCTTTTTGAGAAAATATTTGTGTGCAGGTAGTGGCAGATGCGCGCGAATATGGGTGCCTTTTAAAATCTACTTGGTATGTGCCGGCCCGACCTATACATGTATCTCCCAGTTTTGGTGTGTGCCAGGCATTTAAAATTCACCTTAAAGAGAGCAGGAGAAGATTGGCCTACTGGGGGGATCAGGCATCCCCAAGTGGGCCGGTCACTGTAGTCACATGGTTTCTTCAGCTTCCTGGCCTGCAGCCATAAGAACATAAGAACATGCCATACTGGGTTAGACCAAGGGTCCATCAAGCCCAGCATCCTGTTTCCAACAGTGGCCAATCCATGCCATAAGAACCTGGCAAGTACCCAAAAACTAAGTCAAAGAAAAGAACAGCTATGGCTCGGCGGAGTCGTATTGGAGCCCATCCCACTATGACCAGAAGAGGAACCTGTGGGGCCACATGGAGCCTCCCTCCCAAGAAACAGTGCGGGTGCAGTACCATGAGTATGGTCTCTTCCCACCTCCCCTCCAGCACTGAGGAGCAGCTGGCCATCAGGCAGTGGCCTAAGGCAAGGCCAGAAGAAAGGGGGAGACCTGAGAGTGTGTGTTTGTGTGTATGAGAGAGAGCTTGGGAGTGTGTATGAGACAGCGTGTCTGCATGTGTATGAGAGAGAAAGAGAGAGAGTGAACCTTCATGTGTATGAGAGACTCTGAATGTGTATATGAGAGAGAGAGAGAGGACCTGTATGAGTATGAACGAGCCTTAATGTGAGAGAGAGAGAACATGTGTGTGTATGTGAGAGGGAGAGAGCCTATATGAGAATGAAAGAGCCTTCAGGTGAGTGAGAGCCTGTGTGTGAATGAGAGAGCTTGCATGTGTATGTGTGCAAAAAAGACAGCCTGCATGTGTATGTGAGAGAAAGAGAGTTTGCATGTGTATGTGAGAGAGAGCCTGCATATGTATGAGAGAACCTGCATGTGTATGTGTGAGAGTGTGTATGTGAGAGAATGTATATAAGAGAGAGAGAGAGAGCCTGCATGTGTGTATGAAAGAGCTTGCATGTCTATGTGTGAGAGAGAGCCGATAGGTGTGTGTGTGAGAGAGAAAACTTGCATGCATATGTGAGAGACAGAGCCTGCATGTGTATGAGACCCCGCATGTGTATGTGAGAGAGCCTGTGTGAGTTTGAGAGAGCCAGCATGTATATGTGAGAGACAGCCTGCATGTGAATGAGAGAGCAAGAGCCTACTTATGTATGTGAGAGAGCCTGTGTGCGTGTGAGAGAGCCTGCATGTATATGAGAGAACCTGCATGTGTATGTGTGAGGGAGTCTGCAAGTATGTATGAAAGAGCTTGCATATGTATGTGAGAGACAGAGAGAGCCTGTAAGTGTGTTTGAGAGCCTGCGTGTATATATATCAGAGAAAGTGAGCCTGCATTATGTGTGAGAGACTCTGCATGTGTATGAGAGAAAAAAAGAGAGCCTATATGTGTATGGGAGAGAGAGAGAGAGAGAGCCTTGCATGTGTATGAAATAGTTTGCATGTATATGTGAGAGACAGCCTGCATGTGTATTTATTTAAAATATTTCTAGTCTGCTGATCTACCTTTCTCAGCGGATTACAGCAAAACATATATAAAATCAGACAAAAATATAACATCAAAAGGTAAGACACATGTAAACAGAGGCAGGGGAGCAAGAACAAATAAATTAATACAACACAGTAAGTGCTGCCAGTTGAAGCCTCTGGGAAGGAACTATATTCAGAGAGAAGATGCAAGAGTAAATAGATGTGCCTTTAGCTTTTCTAAGCATAAGCAAGTCTGATTCCACTCTTCTAGTAACTCATTCCATGGGTATGGATTTACAATACTAGAAATGTGTTCTCTGGATTCAACCAGATGTGCCTGCTTTAAAGGGGGGACTAAAAGGTGCTATGAAGATGAGAATAAAGACCGTGTCAGGACAGTATCTACTCTCTGCTGGGTGGGCCGGGACAGCGCCATTAAGTCAGCGTCACGCACAATCACGCGCCGGAATCCAACGACCGCGTAACTTGCTGCTGCTATGGACCATGGGTAAGTAGTAAAACAAAAAAAATCTAGGGTAGTCAGTGGGGTTTTAGGGGTCGGGGCTAGTAGGGTGAAAGGGTGGCAGGTTAGCTAGGAGGTTTAGGAAGTCTTCTCCTTTATGGGGCAAACTGGGAGGGAACAGGGAAATAGGCTCTAATGCGTCGTTGCATGCGTCCACTAAAACTCCCCACTTACACTCGCGAACCGGCAGTCAAGCGCACATGCACGTGTCAATAGAAAATCGTGCACGTGGGTAGTGGATTTTATAACATATGCATATAGACACGCGCGTGTTATAAAAGCAGCGCGTCCATGTGCGCGCGCCAGCAAACGCGCACACATGTGCACCCGCTCGCGGCTCTTAAAATCTACCTTAATGTTAACAACAAAGAATATGCAAACTTTTGAACAGGACCATTTTATTATTTCTTTTATTGCTATGGTTTGTTTAATGATTGTACTATTCTGTGATGCATAACAATTTAATTTGAAACACTTTAAAAATAACAAATGTGTTTTGTCTGATCACTCATGTTTAATACAATGCTACTCATCTTACCAATTCTGCCAGACGTATGTAAACTTATGAGCACAACTGTATTTCAGTTTCTCACTCTCCTCTGGATCCCTCTGCTCCAGTGCAGGTAGGAAGGGGCAGCCAAAAATCTTCCTCCTAGATATCTCAACTTAATGTCCTTTTCCCTTAACCGAAATTAACACCGGAGTTACTCCTCACAACGGGTCTGAGGGCAGGACTTCCCTATCTTTGGGCGTCCTGAACACAGGGTGTCCTGTGCTCCGAATCCAAGAAAGGCCCAGGTGTCAGTGAGGCTCCTATCATGAAAAACTCTAAATACCAAAAACAACCCAGAGGAGTATCCGACCCAGCTAGGGTGTAGACTGGCAGGACCATCCTCCCGACCCTGGTCAGGAATCCAAGGCTGGGTTAGCCTTTTCCCTCTGACTGGGCCTGAAAATGCAACAAAGGCTAAGCACCTACCACCTCCTAACTCTCTAAATATTATACACAACTGCCTCCAGACTCTCAGGAGAGAGCTGTTATAAAGCCTCCTAGGGGGACGGCCATTCTCAGGCCATAGAATGGCAGTGAAAATTAAATAAAATCTCTTCCCAATCAGGGCTGGAGGCAAAGATCTTTTCTTCAAAGCTTCTTGACCGGCCAGATCATCTGGTTGATAGAAGCTATTCAACCTGGAAGAGTAGAGTCCAATCAAAAGAATCCTCCTCACAAGGAGGAAATAACCAGTCTCTTTACAACAGTTCCAACACCCCACCACAACAAAGGTGAAACATTTCTTTTCAAAACCCTCCCTTCTCCAACAAGTAATATACAGAATTTAGAGCAGATTTTTTATAATTTTATTCATTGCCAAGGGCTCATAGTGGTCAGGTGGGGATTATTAATAGCCACCATGGAAGGAAGCAAACACTGATTATACTCAGCAGGAGACCCCAGCACATGACCATACACAACTGCATGCTTCCGAATGCTGTGGTCCAGCTGTAACTCCCTGGTGTGTCGTCCACCTCCTTTGGATAATTTGGATGAGTCATTATAAAACTGCGGTCAGCAGAATTTTTAGAGATCCGTTGATCAACCTCTTCTCGCAGCCACTCCTGGCGATTCAGCTCCACATAATCCATAATGTACATGGGACTAAAGAACAAGGCCAATGGAATATGGCAATTAGCAGCCGAGTAGCCTGGGAGTGGATTAATATAGTAGAGTCCGAAATCTAGTTGAACTCTTAAGCACATCAGCCTCTCTGCTTGGGAGGCATGTAGTAGTTTCCTGGGGTCAGAGCAGGTGCTGGGGACCTCCCAGGATTGGTCTTGAACATCAGACTGGAGGGACTGATCAAATAGTACATTTGGCATCCTCAGGCTGTGGGTAGACAAGGCCACCGATGACTCACTGGGTGCCAGTGTCCAGATAGAGGGTGATCCCTGCAGCCCAGAAGCTGGTGAGCTGCTTACTTCTTGGGAGTTCCCTATGGAGGAAACTCCAGAGCTTGATAAGACTTGGCTCCCCTTCTTTGCCTGGATGCAGTACTCCCTGTATCTCTTGGGCTCTGGAGCATACAGATTTACTTCGGGGGAAACAATATTAATCCACTCCAAGGCTACTTGGCTGCTAATTGCCATATTCCATTGGCCTTGTTCTTTAGCCCCTCTAGAGATTCGGAAACTGGAGGATCCCGCATTGGATGAACAGCCCCTTCCTCAATCTAATTCTCTCAGCCTCATTGTAGGTAAATTTCGCCCCACTCCTCGGGGTCTTACTTGTGTCAGTGGTCTCCTAAAAGGAAGCCTACATCTCTCGAAAGTCTGCTCTTCTCCCAACTTGGTTAATGGTAATGCAGCCTCCACTAAATCCCCCCAATCGGGTTGACTCAGCCTCGATGGATGTTTTTCAGGTTCAACCACAGATGGTGCAGAAAGGCCAATGGTCTGGAAGGCCGATGGTCTGGTAGGCCTCAGTTGCCTCTATTGGTGGTGACTCATCTTCCACTCAATGGAACTGCAGGTCTTGCGGTCACTCCCAAGAAAAAATACCAATTGGGGTTAGTAGGCCCACACTCAGCAGGGTGAAAAGAAAAATAGCTCCTTAATCTTCAAGAGCCAACTCAAAATGACCAAGCTGACTCTACCTTTAACTCCACCTTATGCCCTTGGGATAGCCAATCACAGTCAACTCTTTGGAGAGATTGAAAAGAGAATAGAAATTCCCATTATGATGTTACTAGTCCTGATGGTAAGGGACCTAGGGCCATCTAGTGGCTAACTGAAGGGTCAGCCACATATTGGTTTACCTGTCAATAAAAAAAGAGCCCTATAGGTGTTGCAGAATTCCGCTGCAAGGTTAGTAAATGACAAACAAAGACAAGAAATTATTACTCCAGTATTAAGTAAGCTATTGGCTTCCTGTAAAATATATTATTAAATTTAAAGTTCTAACTTTAGTTTTTAAAACATTAAAATTAGAACCATATTATCTCAGGGCTCCGTTAAACATTTATAAACCTGATCATGAGTTAAGATCAACTTGAAAATCTTTGTTGGCAATCCCTCCTCTTAAGGATATACACTTTGTACAAACTAAAAGACGAGCTTTCTTTTCAGTAGGTCTAGATCTTTGGAATGCTCTTCCTGATGAGTTATGAGATCTGAGTGATACTGCTCATTTCCAAAAGCAGCTGAAAACTTTGAGGGATTTGGATAAATTGGTATTCTAATACAGTATGTATGTAGCAAAGATGTTTTATGTTATTTTCTGTTATTATATGTCATGTTATTATTGCTTGTCTTAATGTTTTTATGATGTCACGACTTTGTAATTTGTCTAGCACAATTTTTTTTTCGCTATAGGTGGAAGATAAATGTTTAAATAAATAAATCATAATAGTAGAGCCCTACTAATAAAAGAACAAATATTTTAAATCAACTGATGAATAAAATAACACCCAATAATTAAAAACTCAAATACACATTTTTTTCCAATTAATTAATTTTTTAAATTTATAAAATAATTAGAAAGAGCAGACCCATCCAACAGCACCCAATAATTAAAACAAATAAGGATTTTTTTTTTTTTTAAATCTCTTACGCTTCATACCTTGGAACATTTGATTTCTAGATGCCCTGAGATTATCTTGGATTAACAGGTGCAGGATTGTTGTGCACAATCTTTCTCCTTTCACCCACACACGCCCCTCTCTCTTGTTCACACATACACACGCTCACTCTCTCTCACACACACACATGCTCACATACAATTGTAGGCACACTCTCTCTCTCTCACACACACACAAACTCTCTCTCTTTCTCACTTTTCCCCCCTCTAGAGACACATGCAGCAGCCTCCTGCTTCAGCTGTTGGGACACTTTTGATTTTTTCTGGCCGGGGGGGGGGGGGGGGGGGCCCACGACGCTACTCTTCCTCCTGCTCCTGGCCATATGCTGGCCCTGCAGATCTTCCTGCTGCTGCTCCCGAGATCGTGGGCAGGCCATGCAACTCTTCATCCTGCTGCTCCCAGCTGATCTCCACAGCTCTTCCTCCTGCTATTCCCAAAGCTGTGAGCAGGCCCTGTGGCTCTTCTTTGCTTCTCCCAAGGCTGCAGGAAGGCCCTGCAGATCTTCTCCCTACTGGGTGAGCCTGCGGCTCTTTCCTCTGCTGCTCCTGAGGCTGGGCAGGCCTGCAGCTCTTTTCTCTGCTGCTTCTAATGCTGGGCGGGCCCCTGGCTCTTTCTCCTGTTGCTCCTGAGACTGGGTAGATGACCTGTTGGTTCACTCTTCATATTGTGATATGCAGGTAGCGTGCGCCTACTGTTCCTGAAGGGGAGGGCGGGCTGCATTTCCTCCTCCCATGCTACACTACTTCTGCTTCCGTCTCACGTGGGCAGAAAGAAGGAAATGTTATGGCCTGCACCGGCCCCAGAACAGTGTCTCTCTGGCCCAGCAGAGGCTGGTGGTGCATGGCACACCATTTTTCTCAGTTGGTGGTGGCCTGTGCCCACTGTGCACCATGGACACTACGCCCCCTGCCCCTGTATTTATTTATTTACTTACTTATAACAATTTCTGTCCCACCTCACTGTGGGCTCTGTTCTAGGCGCATTCCGAAAGCATTAGAGATAATGTATATTAATTGTATATTCTACTTAATTAATTGTATATTAATTATTGTATATTAATTATATAATTATATAATTATATAAGTATATTAATTATAATTGTATATTAATTATTGTATACTTAATTAATTGTATATTAACTTAGTTAATTGTATATTCTACTTAGTTCATTGTAAACCGAATTGATTTGATTTGTATCAAGAAATTCGGTATATAAAAGCCTTAATAAATAAAATAAAAAAAATAATAAAACTAGACATAAAGCAAATAAAACAATAAATCACTATCTAAATTAAAACAGCAAATACAATAAGCAAAGTAAGCAGACACTGATCAGTAAATAGGGCAACATCGTAAGGGAACTAAAAGGAAACAACCAGGACAGTTAATCGTCAGGGGCAAAGATTTCAGAGAAGGAGTGCATTTTCAAAAGCTTCCTAAAACATTTGTAAACATTGGTCTTACGCATTGCCAGAGGAAGTCTATGCCATAAACTAGGAGGCGCCAAAGAAAAAGCATGGTGGCAAGCTTCCTTTAATCGGAATTTATTCACATTAGGATCAATAAGCAGGAACAAGTTCCCGGACCGTGTTGCTCTTGCAGGGTGATACCACTTTAACTGTTCAGCGAGATACTGTGGTTTCTCCTCCTGACGTGCTGGAAAAGTTAAACTGAAGGCCTTTTAAACTTTAAGAACATAAGAAATTGCCATGCTGGGTCAGACCGAGGGTCCATCAAGCCCAGCATCCTGTTTCCAACAGAGGCCAAACCAGGCCACAAGAACCTGGCAATTATCCAAACACTAAGAAGATCCCATGCTACTGATGCAATTAATAGCAGTGGCTATTCCATTTCTCTGTTCTATGGGGAGCCTTCAAAAGAGGTGTGAAGCGATCACGGGTAGAACAGGCAGAGACCAAACGGGCAGTAGCGTTCTGAAGCGATTGTACGGGGGGGTCACATGACATTTAGGAAGGCCTAAAGAAAGGCCTTGATGATAACGGAGGACCAACAAAACAAAAGCCTGGACGACGGGTATAAAATCCTCCCGTTCCAGTATGTACGTGAGACAATGCAGCTTCCGTTATTTGAAGCAGCCATTTTTTTTTTTTAATTTACAGCTAATTGCAGCCGAGCTGGAAACTTAAGAGAACAATCAAAACAGAAGCCGAGATTGCGTATGGTGTCTAAAAAAAAAAAAAGGCAGCAGAGCTCCATCCATTGACAAAGGAGGGTGAAATCCAAACTGCTTCACTTTTGCACAAATTGAATAAAAGGCCATGTGACTCATCCGATGTTTAATAGTGGTTCAGGGTGTGTTGCATCCAAAGATAAGTTTCTGAAACATCGCTAGCAACCGAAGAACGCAAGTGTAAATCATCAGCGGACATCTTAAAGGAAATCCCCAAATCTTATAAGAGCAACCAGATATGAAACTGCATGCTCAGAAACTGGTCAGATCAGGACATTGCAAACTTTGGGTACTGAGAATATTAAAGTTATTTTTGGACTTTAATGATTTCCTCTTAGATTTGCAAACCCTCATCTTTTGGGGGGGGATTGACTACTGTAATTCCCAGCTATTAGGAGTCTCTGCAAAGACAATCAGGCCCTTGCAACTACTACAAAATTCGGCAGCTAGGTTTTTAACTGGTATACGGAAACATGATCGCATCACTCAAGTCATGGTAAATTACATTGGCTTCCAGTGTACTTTAGGGTACAGTACAAAGTCTTAATATTGATTTTAAAAATTATTTATAACACTGCTACTGTCTGGTTGGGCGCAAGCCTGCACCTTTACACTCCAGAGCGTTGCTTAAGATCCCCCAACCGGGGCCTGTTAGCCGTTCCCACAATTCAGCGGGCCCACTTAGGGGAGCTGCAGGAACAATCAATACCTGGAGCTGGGCCATGCCAGAACAGCTCCAAATGATTGAGGATGGAAAAACCTTTAAGAAAGGTTTAAAGACATGACTTTTAGTAGGGCTGCTTTTGAAGATGTAGAGCCTAGTACGTTGATAGGTTAAAAAAAACCTAATGAACTGGTTAATGCATCAGAATAAGAAAGGATGAAATTTTGTGCAATTTGTTTGTCTCGTATTAGGAGTTTAAGATTGAAATATGTGTTTCATTGTGAATCACCACAATCAAGTGGAATGTGCGTCACAGAATTAATTTTAAAATAAATAAATAATGAGATACCCTGTGGGTTTTGAAAAAAAAAATCCCCCCGGGCTGATATTTTCCTGCAATCCGCTCCTGAAAGAGACCATAAAGTATAAATAGACATATGCAAACCAAAACTGAACTGGAAACCTCAGCAAGCCAGAACTTGTGGTTAGAGTGCAATGGTCAGAAGCCCTGAAACTGCCCAAGGAGGAGTGGATCATGTCGGGCACATAAGGCTGCTCTTGTGTTCTTTCCCATTGGGTCTTTGCCTCTGTTGGAGCTACTGAGATTTTCTTAAACGGTTCTGTTCTGGTTACAAGTTTACACGTCTTTCAACGTCTTCATTTAACGGCTGCTTTTCATGTACTTTCAGACCCTTTTCCCTTCAGTGGATACTAAACCATTTGTTCTATGAGGGACCACTGGACCACTTGATGAAATCCGCAGCTGTCGCGTGGCTGATATAAAATCCTTGACTGAATGGAGCTTGAAATCTTTTGGACTTAGGATCTCCTGAGTTCAGATAGGGATTTTTTTTTTTTTTGTAAGGCGATTTTAAAGTGTTGGCTGTTACTTGCATGTAAGTGCTGTCTGATGTTTATATGCGTTGTGTGTTTTTGTTGAACGTTTATGGTATGTATGAATTGACTATAGTCTGATGATGAATTATTGAAATTTAAGTGTATTTAAAATGAAAGCATTTACAGCTCAGTAATTGAAAGTATAATTATATGTTATATAAATGGTATTCTAAGTTTTGTATTAAATAGAAAAATAGAAACATGGCAGCAGAAAAAGACCATATGGACTATCCAGTCTGTCATCCATCCAATTAATTTAGCATTATAATTCTCATCATGTCCTTAGAGATCCCCTGTATTTATCCCATGCTTTCTTTAATTCATCTACTGGTTTTGTCTCCGCCAATTCCATTGGAGGCTATTCCACACATCCACCACCCTGTCTGTAAAGAAATATTTCCCAAGATTACTCATGAGTCTACCCCTTTTCAACCTCATCGCATGACCCCTCATTCTAGAGTCATCTTTCCATTGGAAAAAAACTCACCTCCTGTGCATGGAAAGCTTTGAGATATTTGAATGTCTCCGGCATATCCTCCCCTATCTCGCCTTTCCTCTAGGATATACATGTTTAGATCTTGAAGTCTCTCCCCATATTCTTTAGAATGAAAACCACTGACCATTTCAGTAGCCCCCTCAGGACCGACTCCATCCTGTTTATATCCTTATGAAGGTGCGGTCTCCAGAACTGTGCACAGTATTCCCAGTGAGGTCTCACCAGGGTCCTATACAGGGGCAACATCACCTCCCTTTTGATGCTGACCAGTCCTCTCCCTATGCAGCCAAGCATCTTTCTGGCTTTTACTATCAGTTTATCCACCTGTTTGGCCACCTTAAGATCATCAGATACAATCACCCCCAGATCCCGCTCTTCTTTTGTGCTCAGAAGACATTCACTTCCAATACTGTATCTTTTCCTTGGTTTTTTTTTTTTTTGTATCCTAAATGCATTACTCTGCATATTTTAGCATTAAATCTTAGCTGCCAGACCTTAGACCATTCCTTGAGCTTCGCTAGATCTCTCCTCATGTTTTCCACTCCTTCCCGGTATCGTCAACAAAAAGAAAACCTTTCCTAGTAACAACACCCTTGTCAGAGAAAACTCCATTTAGCACTATCCTTTGTCTTCTCCCACTAAGTCAGTCAGTCACTCTAAGATCCACACCCAGGGCTGGGGGAAGCACTAGATGAACTAAGCAGTGACCTAGGGTGCCAGGGTCCGTAGCCGTGGCAGTGACGACCAATGAGTAACTCATCTGTCCTCACCCAACCCAGCACTTTCCTCTCCCTCGCAGGCACTGACAGTTCTCCAACCATGCAGTAACCCTGTCCTTCCCCTCACCTCACCTGTGGAGGCTCCCTCAGGCTAGACCCCTGCTCGCGCCACTTTCCACCATCTTGTTTTGGCTTTCTCTGCAAAGAGGAACGGGAGAGAGTGTGCGAGACCGGGTGGGGCAGCGAGACGGGGGCGGCAGGTGTGATGGGAGGCAGGCCCAAGTTAGAAGGTGCCTAGAGCGTCTAATACCCTTGCACCGGTCCTGTCCATACCAAGGGCACACAATTTATTTATAAGTTTTTGGTGCAGAACTGTGTCAAAGACCTTGCTAAAATCCAAGTACACTACATCTAGCGCACTTCCTTGATCCTGCTCTCTGGTCACCTAATCAAAAAAATTGATCAGATTTGTCTGACAAGATTTAAGAACATAAGAACTACTAAAACCATGCTACCTTGGATCTTGCTATCCATTGGATTCCAAAAATTCTCTCTCCTCTGTTTTAGCAGCGATTCCATTAGTTTGCTCACCACAGAGGTCAGACTAATCGGCCTGTAGCTCCCAGCCTCCTCCTTACTTCCACTTTTATGAATAGGAACCATATCTGCCTTTTTCCAGTCCTCCGGATCTACTCCAGACTCTCAAAAAGCACTGAAAATGTCAAACAGCGGAGCTGCCAGGATATCTCTAAGTTCCCTTAGTACCCTCGGATGTATCCCATCCGGCCCCATCGCCTTATCTACAATAAGTTTAGTTAACTCCTAACGAACACACTGTTCAGAAAATCGATTGAAGTTTACTTCACTTCCAGTCTTATTTCTGTTTGTTTTATGTGGTCCTGCTTCAGGCCCTTCCACAGTGAACACCAAAAAGAAATATTTGTTAAGCAATTTTTTCTTTTTGCTCATCAGCCTCTACATATTCCTCCCCTTCACCTTTGAGTGTCACACTGACACTTTTCTTTTCCTTCTATCACTAACATATTTAAAAAAAAAGTCTTAAGTTTTCCATATTGTCGCCTGACTTCCTCTTTCTGCGATCTCTTGTAATTTATGAATGCGAACCTTTTCTCCCTTACCTTTTCAGCTACTACTTTAGAAAAACATAACGGTCTCTTTTTCCTCTTTATTTACTTTCCTAACACAATTTTGCCTACTGCTCTTCTACTTCCCCTAGATTTTCCCATCCAGCTAACGACTCCTTGAGGTGCTCCCCCAATATGAGAGAGTTTGTATTCCTGAAGACTTTGACCTTCGCCTTAGAATGAACCTTCATCTCTTGTGTCCTAATATTGAACCACACCATCCGGTGGTCAATGGTTCCCTGATGATCGTTCTTGTGGCCTGGTTTGGCCTCTGTTGGAAACAGGATGCTGGGCTTGATGGGCCCTTGGTCTGACCCAACATGGCAATTTCTTATGTTCTTATGTTCTTTATAATATAATTCCACTCTTCCTCCTCTCCTTCCTGAACAGATTGTAGCCGGGTATAACTATATCCCAGCCATGGTTTTCCACCTACCAGGTCTCCATGACATCCACTCTATCTAAATCAGCTTCTTCCATGACTGCCTCTAGAACTGGGACCTTATTCCTCTTACTATGAGCATTAGTGTACAGAGCTTTCCAAACGTGGCCTTTTTTTCCCCCCATATTTCCCATTTCTCTATGAGTGTTTAATGTTTGACTTGCCATAGGGTTTTGTTCACCCGTCCCCAATGATTCCAGTTTAAAGCCCTCCTCAGTGGGTTTGCCATTCTGTGTTGAAATGTTTATGATGTAGCGCATCACTTTATTTGTGATTTTATTGATTGTTCATGATTGTGCATGTTCTTAGCAGTTAATATTTGCATCTGTTTTGCTTTATTGAAATCATGGCAGCTATAGCCAATTAATAAAATAACCTTGTAAAAATGTGTAATTCCTTGGGACCCAGTCCCAAAGGCTGGGTGAGGGGGTGCGAGCCTCCTCTTGGCCGATTGCTCCACAGTAACCACAAATGTCATGAATCTCTCCCTCCTACCCCAGGTAAAGAGAAAGCGGCCGTCATCCCAGACTGAGTCCGTCGGGGGCAAGAAGGGCAAAGTCAGTTTACCCGCCTGTAACTCAGTGTCCATCCAGTCTTTTCCTCCTGAACTGGTGAGCAAGGAGTCTGGGACCACGAGCCAAGCGATCCTTCTCCTTCAGCCTCTCCCTCCCCCCCCCCGCGCTGTCTGCATTTCCCCAGCTTCTCCCTCCAGCGTTCCCCGCGCCCTCTGCAGTTTTTGCCACGGGCACCTCCGGCACTTTCGGTCCCTGCGTTCTCTGCGGTGTTTTCCCCCCCGCAGTTCCCAGTGATCTTTCCGTGTCTGGGAGACTCCGGCCTTGAAAGATGGCGGAAAGTAACAGGTTGCCCTGAAATATTTCCTTTCTCACGAGACCCCCATTCTAAGTCACATGATAAATAAAGGAAAAAAACACGTGGGAGGCTGCAATCCTAGGCTGCTTGTGGCCCCATAATCGTACGGTTAATTTTATTTAACTCTTAAATTTAAAAGCAATCAAGCCACAGAGGATAATAACAAGCCCTCCCCACTAGGAGTACAGCTATATTTATCCTGGGAAGAAATATTCTGCAGAATTTGCCTCTGAAAGCTTTTTTTTTTCCCCTTTTATTTCCTTAGAGGTCCCTACTGAGTAAGCCCGGGAGCGGGAAAGTTTTCCAGTTAAAGTTACCCAGGTAACTTTATTCAGATGTGCCTTCTGCTGAACCTACCCAGCTAGGCAAAGTGACCCGGCTAAAGTTATCTGGTTAACTTTAGGACAGACCTCTGGCATCAGTATCCGTGCCAACCGGCCAACGTTAAGCCCCGCCTCTGGAAAGACCTAGCTCCACCTCCTTTTATCTCCAGATAAAACTTAAAGGGGCAGCAGGGGGACTTTTTTTTTTAAGCCAAATCTCTGTCAGGGAAACTCCCAAAGTTACTCTGACAAATCTTTGGAAAGTGTTTGTAACTCTTCTCCGGGATATTTTTCCCTCTCTTGGTGACAGGTGGGTCTGGGCCTTGCCTCTTCCTGCCTGCTCAGCCAGATGGGGGTGAGGCTGCAAAGCAGGAGGAACCCTGGTGTGTGCAGTGATGGACGGATTTAATGCAGTGCCAGCCTAAAATAACAAAATGTCATTTTATTTGCTTTACTGTGAATCCCAGAGAGTGGGGGGTGGTACTAGTGCCCTCTCATGGTCACAGGCCAGTGGTTGATTGTCACTCAGTTCTGGGTAGAGTATGCGATGCTGCGGTATTGATTCTCTCCTCAGCTGGATCACATCATCTCATACCTTCCCGTGCGAGACGTGGTGACACTGGGCGAGAGCTGTCGCTACTTCCACGAGGTCTGCGACAGTGAGGCCATCTGGAGGAGGATCTGCAAGAGGATGACGCCCCGGCTGAAGGAGGAGGGGAGCGGGGTGAGGTCCTGGAAGAGAGCGGCTGTCCTGAACCGTGAGTGCTAGTGACATCCCAGAATGCTCTGCACCTTCAGAATGCCCAGTGCACACTCAGCGCTATCATCAGACCAATAGTGCATGCTCGGAGAGCTCGGTGCACACTCCATGCATTCAGCACACGCAGGGCCTGATTTATCAAGGTCTTTTCTCATAAATACAGAAGAAAGGGTTTTTTTGTGAATTAGGCCTATAGCCATGCTTTCTCAGAGTATTCACTGAATACTCAGCACACAATCTAGGGCCCGATTTACTAAGCTTTTTTTTTTACCTGTTGACAAAGAATAGCAAAAAAAAAATTGCCTTAGTAAATCAGGCCCTAAGAATATGAAGTGTATCCCTTGCTGAAAGCATTCAAAGCATCAGGCATGCAAGGCATTCTCAAGGCACACTCAGCGAGCAAGGCATCCTTAGCACCCACTCAGCATATAAAGTGCATTCAGTGCACACTCAGTGCAGAAGACATCCGTAGGGCACACTCAGTATAGAACGTGCATTCTGTGCACACTCAGTGTACAAGGTACACGATAAAGTCTCAGGACTAGCAAAACAATGTTTGACAGAATTCAGTGAGCAGGTGTTATTTCCCCTTTCATCCACTGGCATAAAAAGGCAGCAAACGAGTCTTTCAACGTGAGTCTAAAATGTGCGCTGAACTTCAGCACACGTTTTCTTTACTCACAGCCCAAAAAAAACGAGTTCATTCTCAATTCAGTAAGCTAAAGGAGTGTAAAAAAGCTTGCTGACCCGACAAGGTGTGCATAAATCATGTTTCTGTGCGCATAAATCCTGAGAACCAGATCCTGGCACCACGACCTCCAGGTTCAGCCCCCATAGACTAACACTGGCCCCAGAAACTTTATTCCACCTCTGCACACTTCTCTGCAATGGGGAGTAATAGCTAACGCCTTGATTAACATGGGATTTGCATGGAGGCATGCTAATTTGCATACACAGTTTTACCCACGTTGGGGTGCACATTTTTTTGTGGGCCAAATTCCTTGTTGAATCGTGAGTGATGTTGTACGCACAAAAACGTCGCACAGCCATGTGTGAACACGTGTGCACAGCCAAGCGCCTCATTGGGACCAGGGACTGGTGGCAGCCACTTCTTTACTGGCCTAACCTAAGACAGCTACAGCTAGCTTCAGAGATGGTCAGGTGGACATGCAGCCAGTCAAGGCTGGCCACGTCTGTACAAGCAGATGATCAGGGAGGAAGATGGATGGGAGCTGAAAGCACTTGCTTGTGCCCTCCCTGGCTCAACATTTATTTGCTTGAACGTGCGAGATGATACAGGAAAGGCTGGACCTCAGCAGAATCTGACTTTCTTTCTAGCCCTTGAAATTAGTTTCCATAAGTGCCAACAAGCAACATTTTAACAGCTGGAAGAGGGACTGCATGTCTGCCAGCTCAGCTTCTTTCGCCAGGGTTGACGCGTGACTTTCCAAGCAAACACTAATATTGTAACGAGACCAATGGAGTCACCCGCCAAGCGTCATCCATCCCGGGCTCGTCGTGCACCGACTTGTTGACGGGGCCATTGAATTCTCAAAAACTCCTCACGAATCGGGTTAGGCTGGTCCAGTAAAAAAAAAAAAAAAAAAAGATACCGCCCGCAAAAGTCTAACCACTGTCCTCCATGTCTAAGCTAGAGATGGAAAATGCCCTGCTCCCACTGTTAAAGAATGAAAAACTTCCACACAGAACTAATGAAGCCTGCTTTCAGGAATGGGTCAACACAGGTGGATCAGAAAATAAGATACCCCCAGTCAGGATCCACCTGGGCCTACGGACATGAAAAGGATCCTGAACAGAAAAGTTATCAGTGGGGGGATGGTGGTGTCTTAAGCCTATTTTTATTCAGAAAATAGGGCCAAAAAAGGTTTCAAAAATATGTATTTGTGGTTGAATGGTGCCATCCTGTGGCTAATTTGCAGATTACATGATAACATAGGGGGTCGATGGTCATAAAATGTATCCAGCCAAAATCAAATGTTGCCCCAGCAAATCTACGTGGAGTTTCGTCCAGAGGGACCAGCTAAGAGTGACCTTATTATTCGTCCCTCAGACCTCTCCCTAAACAGGTTTAGATATCTTCCAGTGTATCCCTTTGCTTCTCAACTCCGTGTCCATTTTCTACCACTGCACATAGGGAAGTGTAAGTCTGGTTTCCTGAGGAAAGCCAGGAGCTACATCTACAGGCCTGCAGTGGCTATGAAACCAGGTCCAGATCAACCTGTTACAGGTGATACGGAGCAGCATCACCTGGTCACCCTAGAGAATGCATTAACATTCGGTTTCTCTTGCTTGCTTTTGGGGCCAGACACCAAAGGGCTGTATTTCCAAACCTTTGGAGGCCGACGGCGGATCCTCAGCAAGACCGTGACCCCCCACCTCTCCCACGGCTACCAGAAGTTCCTGGCCACCAAGGATCATCTCTTCATTCTGGACTACACAGGCACCCTCTTCTTCCTGAAGAACGCCCTGGTCTCTTCCACGCTGGGCCAGATTCAGTGGAAGCGTGCGTGCCGCTGCGTTACCCTCTGCAAGAACGTGAAAGACGTGAGTAACCCTCAGCACTCCTGCCTTGTTCCAGAAATCCATCCTCCATGCGATGGGTTAACTGCATGGACCTGGGTCATCGGGGGGGGGAAGACCGGTTCAGGTCTGGGGTGTTTTTTTGGGGGGTTTTTTCCCCTTCCCATGGCTTTCTGGACTTGTAATTGCTGCTTCTCTTAGAGATTTTGAAACTACAAGCCCAGAGATGCATTGAAGTTAAAACCAGGGCTGGATCAGGTCCCTGATGACCCGGGACCAAATCCTGTCTGCTTTATGTTAAAATGTGTTTATTGAAAATGTAAACAGTACAATAGCCAGGGTGTGTGTACTCTGCAACACCCCGGTGGTAATTAAACAACAGACCAATCAATCAAAATAAACCCCTCCCACCCACGCCCATCCCTCCCCATATCACTTAGGAAGGGGATAGAAACATTTTGAAGCAGTTCACATAAGAGACAGGTAGCTCAGGAAGACAAACCATTTAAGAGCAGGGCTGCTCTCTGCGATTTTTTTGTGCTGCAGTTTCGCCGCAACACAAATGAATGTGCCATACAGCCACAATGCTTTTGCGGGGAAGGAGCACCCCATTGCGGCTTAGTGAATCGAGGGGGAAGTTAGCTGGATAAGTTAGACCAATAGCAGGTCTAAAGTTAGTCAGATAAACTTACCCAGCTATATCTGGGTATATTCCACTGCACTATTGAATATCTCAGCTAAGTGAGCCAGATATGTTTAACTGCATAACGTTTCCCTAGACAGCTATCTTGAATATGGACCTCAGTGGCTCCAACTCTCTCCATTACCAAACAACACTTTGCGAAGTAATACAAAACCCTGCAAAAAAAGACAGAACTTATATAGCAAACCTGCCATATCAAAACAGTATTTATTTATTTTTATTTATTTAAAAACTCTTCTATACCGTCGTTGAGTTAGATAACCATCACAACGGTTTACAAAAAGGCATGTGGTATAGATTACAAATTAACCATGTACCATCATAGAACGGTAACAATTTAGTGTCAAAAACTATGGGGTAGATTTTAAAAGAAGCGCGATCAGCCTACTTTTGCTTGCGCATCAGACTCAAGCAAAAGTACGCTGGATTTTAGTGGATACGCGCGGAGCCGCGCGTATCCACTAAAACCCTGCAAAAAAAGACAGAACTTATATAGCAAACCTGCCACATCAAAACAGTATTTATTTATTTTTATTTATTTAAAAACTCTTCTATACCGTCGTTGAGTTAGATAACCATCACAACGGTTTACAAAAAGGCATGTGGTATAGATTACAAATTAACCATGTACCATCATAGAACGGTAACAATTTAGTGTCAAAAACTATGGGGTAGATTTTAAAAGAAGCGCGATCAGCCTACTTTTGCTTGCGCATCAGACTCAAGCAAAAGTACGCTGGATTTTAGTAGATACGCGCGGAGCCGCGCGTATCCACTAAAATCCTGGATTGGCGCGCGCAAGGCTATCGATTTTGTATAGCCTGCGCGCGCCGAGCCGCGCTGCCTCCCCCCGTTCCCTCCAAGGCCGCTCCGAAATCGGAGCGGCCTCGGAGGGAACTTTCCTTTGCCCTCCCCTCACCTTACCCTCCCTTCCCCTACCTAACCCACCCACCCGGCCCTGTCTACACCCCCCCCTTACCTTTGTCGGGGGATTTACGCCTCCCGGAGGGAGACGTAAATCCCCGCGCGCCAGCGGGCCTGCTGCGCGCCGGGCCGCGACCTGGGGGCGGGTACGGAGGGCGCGGCCACGCCCCCGGGCCATAGCCATGCCCCCGTACCCGCCCCCAAAACGCTGCCGACACGCCCCTGGAACGCCGCGACGACCGGGCCCGCCCCCCGACACGCCCCCCTCCGAGAACCCCGGGACTTACGCGAGTCCCAGGGCTCTGCGCGCGCCGGGAGGCCTATGTAAAATAGGCTTCCCGGCGCGCAGGGCCCTGCTCGCGTAAATCCGCCCGGTTTTGGGCGGATTTACGCGAGCAGGGCTCTGAAAATCCGCCCCTTTGTGTGTCAGTTAAGCTTATTTGTTCGGAACATATTATGCGGTTTTAATTTAACATTAAAATGCATTTTGTAGGTTAAAAGTAATAACTTCTAGTTTGGTGTGTCCTTATCATTCAACCGTTTTTCTCCTTATCTTTATCTTTGTAAAAGGCTTGTTTAAATAGCCAGGTTTTCAGATTAGTTCTGAATATTTTCAAATTTCTCTGCAGCCTTATCTCGAGTGGCATGGTGTTCCATAGCACAGGGCCAGCCAGCGACAGTGCTCTTTCCCTTACTTGCGTGAGGCGTGCTGATTTGACAGAGGAGACAGTTAGTAAAGCCTTATTAGCAGATCTCAGGTTTCTTTGCGGTACATGTACGCGCAGTGCAGTGTTGAGCCAGTCGGCTTTTTCATCATGGATTAGTTTATGAATTATACATAGTGTCTTATATTGTATTCTTTGTTCAATTGGGAGCCAGTGTAAATCGGCGAGTGTTCCTGTAATGTGGTCATTCTTTTTTTTGCCAGTCAAAATTCTAGCAGCTGAATTTTGTAATATTTGTAGTGGCCGAATAGTAGATTGTGGTAGTCCTAAAAGCAGGGAGTTACAATAATCTGTACTTGCGAAGATCATTGCCTGTAGAACTGTGCGAAAATTGTTTAGTGTTAGTAGAGGTTTTAGTCTTCTCAGGATCATTAGTTTCGCGTATCCTTCTTTTATTTTCAGTGAGATGTGTTGTTTCAAGTTTAGCTCAGGGTCGATTATTACTCCTAGATTTCGTACTTTTAATGCTAACTCAACGGCTTGAATATTATTGATTGTGATTGTTGGTTGTATATGATGTATGTTTTTACGTTCAAGGTGTATGATTTCTGTTTTGTCGATGTTTATTACCAGTTCCATCTGATTTAAGAGCTGTTTGATTATTTCAAGATACATATTGGCAAGTTTCATTGTTTCTTCAATGGTGTTTATAATAGGTAGCAGTAGCTGTATATCATCTGCATATATGTAATGTATGATTCCAAGCCCTGCTAGTAGGTGACATACTGGAAGTAGATAAATGTTAAAGAGTGTTGCTGACAGGGCTGAACCCTGCGGGACACCAGTTTGTAGTTTGACTTTGTCTGAAAGTGTATTTTTAATTTGTACTTGAAAACATCTATTGTTTAAGTATGACTCAAACCATTTTATTGTTTTGTTAGTGAGTCCAATTTCTTTCAGCCTGTTGATTAGTATTTTGTGATTTACTGTGTCAAATGCTGCGGAGAGATCTAATAGAACTAGAATGTAATGTGTTCCTGTATCGAAACCTATTAGGTTAGTATCTGATAAGGCTAAGAGCATGGTTTCAGTACTGTAGTGTTTACGAAAACCATGTTGTGCTGGGTAAAATATGTTGTTGCTTTCAATGTGGTTTGACATTTTGCTGTGACTGTAGTAGCACACATCAGAAGCTGATACCCTAGGTGACTACCTAGTTTGCCTGTTGATTAAGCCAGCCCTGAGTAGCTTATATTTGCCTTGCTATTTTAAGACCCTCTTCTCTCTCAGTTTGCCAGTGATCCCAGGAATGACACCATATACCGGAAGTATCTGTATGTTTTAGCAAGTCGGGAGCAGGCATCAGGGGTATCACGAGACCTCCATACCACCTCACCACCCTGTGACTGTGTGGAGGTCTACCTGCAGTCCACCGGCATGAGAGTCTTCAAGATGACCTTTCATTCATCCATGAAGTTCAAACAGATCCTGCTGGTGGGGCAGGAGACCGAGCGAGCCCTGCTGCTATTGACAGGTAGATACAGGTACAGGTATTATCTACTCAGCAACCTTCCCACCTCTAAGTGCCTTTTACTGTCACTGTTCACTCTACTCATGCCCTCAAACTTTCCTCCAGCATGAGCTCTGGTAATTTCAGTCCCTGTGCTCTCTGCACTTTCCTGGAGTCAGCTCTGGTAATTTCAGCCCCTGCACTCTCTATATTTTCCCAGAATTTTAAATCAAAGGTAGAGGATGCTTTGGGACTGAGCGGTGATCCCCCAGGCCTAGAAACATAAATGCAGTCTGACTCCAGCCTTTCTTAAAATACTTTATCTTTATTTTCAGCTTTAACATATACACATTAGTAGACTGCCTTTACCTTCAGAACAGTGTACTCCAATTACAGTTAGTACCACTTCCCTCAGTACTCATACAGCTTCCTTACAGTTCAGTGTTTGTCAGCAATATTCTACAGGAGCTGCCTTCCTCCTGGAGACCCGGGACTGGTCTGCTGATCCAAGTTAGGCTCAGACCTTTATTCTCCAGTCTCTGGTCACATCCTCTGAGCTCCAACTATCCCACAGGATCCCGCCCATAGAGCATACTCTCCTTAAGGCATTTAAGGTGGTCCTGCACTGGTAAATAGGGGAGTATTAGGGGCACTGTCCCACAAATGCATTGACTTGAATATGGCAACACTGGTGACCTGGAGCCCTTCAGCAACCTAAAAGAATAGTGACCTATAGGGTGGAGAGTTTATTGATCATTAATGCCCTGGTGAGTTCTTCTCTCACACTCTAAACTATGCTCACCAGCCTAACAACCACAAAATTAATACTCTTCCTGCCAAAGATTATTCCTTCTATAAAACCCATAAACCAATTGGAAACTTGGCTGTGTTCCACTTGAATGAGACACATCAATGTTTATGATATGAAAACTGCAACCAGACTGCACATCTCACTGTATGTTTGGGGTGTGAGTGTTAGATAGAGTTTATGTTTGAGAGACTGTGCTTCCCTGTGTATCTCTTGCTATATATTTAGGGTATGAGTTTTGGGCAGGATTCCCGTATATTTGGGGTGTGAGATTTGGTGTGTGTATTTTGGACAGAGTTCCTGTCTTGGAGTGATGGTGTTTCCCTGTGTGTCTTTCACTGTATATTTGGGGTATGAGTTTTGGACAGAGTTCCTATCTTGGAGTGAAAGCATTTCCCTGTGTGTTTCTCGCTGTATATCTGAGATGTGAGTTTTGGGCAGGGTTCTTGTCACTGGGTGATGGTGTTCCCTGTGTGTTTTTCACTGTATATTTGAGGTGTGGGTTTTGGGCAGAGTTATTGTCTTAGAATAATGGCATTTCCCTATGTGTCTCTTACTCTATAACTGGGATATGAGTTTTTGGCAGGATTTCTGTTTCTTGTTGTATATTTGGGATGTGAGATTTGGGCCAGGCTCATGTCATCTGAGTGACAGTGTCTCCCTGTATATCTCTTGCTGTACATTTGGGGTGTGAGTTTTGGGCAAGGTGTGTGTCTCTGAGTGATGGCATTTCCCTGTGACTCTCACTGTATTTATTTATTTTAAATATTTCTAGACCACACCATTCCAAGTTCTGGGCGGCTTACAGTATTTACATTCATTATTTGGGCAGGGTTCTTGTCTTGGAGTGATGGCATTTCCCTGAGAGTCTGTTCTGTATTTTTGGGATGTATAATTTGGGCAGGGTGTCAGTCTTGGAGTGACTGCGTTTCCCTGTGAATCTCTCACTATATATTTGGGGGTGTATGTTTTGGGCAGAATTCCTGTCTTGGAGTGATAGCGTTTCCCTTTGTGTCTCTCACTGTATATTTGGGTTGTGTGAGTTTTGGACAGGGCTGGTGTCTAGGTCATGCTGTTTTTCTTGTGTGTCTCATGCTGTATAATTGAGGTGTGAGTTATGGGCATGGCTCAAGTGTTTGAGTGGTGGTGTTTCTCTGTGCATCTCTCACTATATATCTTCTAGGGTGATAAATCTGACCACGGTTTGTGTCTGTGGGTGTGACTTTTCCCTGTGTCTTGCAGAGGAAGGGAAGGTTTACAGTCTGCTAGTCAACGAGTCTCAGCTGGACCAACCCCGCTCTTACACTGTCCAGCTCTCCCAGAGGAAAATTTCCAAGTGTTGGTCTCACATGGTGGTGAAACGTATCTACTCAAACCAAAGCAGTGTCATCTATATCACAGGTAAGACTTTGCACCCTGCCCGTGCCGGGAATAGGTGGTGCTATGCATATCCTGGGAATGGGTGTCATTCTGCCGGGTGTAGCAGGGCAGCGTAAGTAATTGGTTTTTCTCTATATATCCAATGGACTGGCAGCACTCTTTTGCCAGATTGCTTTTTTTTTTCTGTGGATTTTGCACCATTATTCAAGCAGAATGTATGTGTCTACTTTCACTTTGAATCTTGCAGTGGGGTTCCTGCACCTCTTTCCTGTGTGGGTACTCTTTTCATGGAAAACAACGATTGTAGAGTTGAAGTTACAATCTGAGAGTATTATTGTCCTAAGCAGGCCCCTGGTAACACCTTCCCCTGAATGCAGCTAAACACCCATGCATTATCCCAAAATGGGCAGACGTTTAGCCACACTGCGGGAGGTCAGTTTATGCATGTTAATCACTACTGTATGTACTGTAAGCAGTGGTGAGGTGGATGCAGCCTATGGGGCGAGCCCCGTAGGCTCTGCCCGACAGCTGGTGGAGCTTCACCTTTACCGGTCCCTTTCCCCGCAGGCTGAGCCCTTAGGTTCTGGGGGCTAGCAGGACTTAAGGGCTCAGAGAATGGGATAGACGGTAGTCCAGGGCCAGGCAGCAAGCAAACAAGGTCAATGTCCAGGCAAGGACTCAGTGGCAGGCAGTAATCAAGAGTAGTCAATATCCAGGCAAGGGGTCAATTCCAGTGGTCAATCCAAAGAGAAGACAAGGATGAGGCAAGACAGGCAGGGCAGGCTGGAAGGAGAAGCCAAGGCTGGATGAGGCAGGGCAGGCTGGAAGGATGAGCCAAGGCTGGACGAATAGCAACATGTACTACACTAGGTAGGAGGACCTGGTGCTGAGACAAGGTAGGGACATCTGCTGTGCCCTTTTATATGGCTGAAGATGATGAGGTCAGCCCTGGGCATCAGGGCGTTTTCCTATCGCGGGCCCTTTAGGGACTGAGGTGGGTGCACGCATGCCTATACAGGGAGCTGGAGATGGCGGTTCCAGCAGGGTCCCGCAACGCAAGGGAAGGACAGCAGGGTCTGCCGCAGAGGAGGGGCCCAGGTGCTGGCTGTGTTGGGGTGAGTGCAGCAGCTTGCGGGGACATCCTTCTGGTTGTAATTGCTTATCTTTCATCACCCTCAGGAAACACGTACACCATCTGGTACATCCGGACTTGTCTGTCCACATGCCAAGCTCTCTTAATGTCACTGACCACTTGCTGGAACAGAAGTGACCCTTCACTTAGTTGAGCCAGTTTAGAGTCATCTTTAACCTTCTCCATGAACCTTTGATGGATCTACTGGTCATAGTTCTACTTCACTAACTCTATGGCCCAATTTGGGTCATAAGGATATTTGTAACTTCAGTAATCTTTGACCATTTTTCTAACTTCATGTTCAGCCCTACAGAGCTACACCAAACTGGGCTCCAGCCATGCATCTTCTAATGATCCTTCATAATGTGTGTGATAGGGGCTCCCATTTCTTCTGGCATGACCTTTGTGGAGCTTTCCCCCAGAAGCTGCAGCAGCCGGAGTAGATGTTTTCAGCATCCTCCCTCTCTCACCTGGATATAACTGCACTGGCCTTGATTAATGATGACCCACAGCCTAGACTCCTACACTCTTTGATCCATAGCAGCTCGTTCATATCTTGCTCCAGTTCTGTCACATCAGGTTCTGCTATACTGTCCTTCCCAGGAATCACTGGTACAGCTGTTACCCTTCTGGATGGACTGATCTCAAACACAGCTGGCAATTCAGCCTTCACTTTACTTTGTCTGCCTGCCATACATGGTGCATACCCCTGGCCACCTCCCATGCCACCGACAAGGTCACTTTCTTCTCTATGGAGAGACTTGGCTGTTCCAAACTGGTAGTGGCAGCAGCCAATCCACCTGTTCCCAAAGCTGCTCAGCAATTTTGCCATCACTAATGACCAACAGAGGCCCACCCACACCCTCAGGCTTGGCCTCCTCAGCCTTCCCTGCCTCCTACCAATTGCAGATATTGGCGTGTCTCAGACGCCATTGAAGTCACCGGGGATGTAAATGAACCTCGACCAGCTCCACTCCACATGTCTCCCACTCTTCCAAAATGCCGCATACCTGCTGGGTAATCCACCATTGGTCTAAAAGGCAAAGCGTGGCATAAGAACATAAGAAATTGCCATACTGGGTCAGACCAAGGGTCCATCAAGCCCAACATCCTGTTTCCAACAGTGGCCAATCCAGGTTACAAGTACCTGGCAAGTACCCAAAAACTAAGTCTATTCCATGTTATTGTTGCTAGTAATAGCGGTGGCTATTTTCTAAGTCAACTTGATTAATAGCAGGTAATGGACTTCTCCTCCAAGATGTTATCCAAAACTTTTTTAAACCCAGCTACACTAAGTGCACTAATCACATCCCCTGGCAACAAATTCCAGAGCTTTATTGTGCATTGAGTGAAAAATAATTTCTCTGATTAGTCTTAAATGTGCTTCTTGCTAACTTCATGGAATGCCCCCTAGTCCTTCTATTATTCGAAAGTGAAAATAACTGAGTCACATCTACTTGTTCAAGACCTCTCATGATCTTAAAGACCTCTATCATATCCCCCCTCAGCCATCTCTTCTCCAAGCTGAACAGCCCTAACCTCTTCAGCCTTTCCTCATAGGGGAGCTGTTCCATCCCCTTTATCATTTTGGTTGCCTTTCTCTGTACCTTCTCCATCGCAACTATACCTTTTTTGCGATGCAGTGACCAGAATTGTACACAGTATTCAAGGTGCGGTCTCACCATGGAGCGATACAGAGGCATTATGACATTTTCTGTTTTATTCACCATTCCCTTCGTAATAATCCCTAACATTCTGTTTGCTTTTTTGACTGCCGCAGCACACTGAGCCGACGATTTCAATGTGTTATCCACTATGATGCCTAGATCTTTTTCCTGGAACCACCCAGGAACCCATGGAACCTAACATCGTGTAACTACAGCAAGGGTTATTTTTCCCTATATGCATCACCTTGCACGTGTCAATGTTAAATTTCATCTGCCATTTGGATGCCCAATCTTCCAGTCTCGCAGGGTCCTCCTGCAATTTATCACAATCCTCTTGTGATTTAACTGCTCTGCTGAATTTAGTGTCATCCACAAATCTGATCACCTCACTCGCTGTAGCCCTTTCCAGATCATTTATAAATATATTTAAAAGCACTGGTCCTAGTACAGAGCCCTGAGGACTGGAAATATGGCTGTTCTCTTCCACCCCCAGTCCTTAATCCTCCCCATCTCTCCATCCCCGATCTTCCCCCTCCCTGCATTCATGATCCCTCTTCCCTTCCCTCATTGCCTTTCTTTATCCTCCCTGCTTCCCCCGTCCTCTTCACCCTCTGTGCCTCCCTCCCTTATCCCTCTGCCCCTCCTGCCTGAGATCCCCTCTTCATTTCCTTTCTCTGATATTCTCTCTCCCCATTTACAGGTCCCTCCCCACCCCCACCCTCTTTCCTCCCCAGCACCAATCACTAAGATCCCCCTTTTCTGTAATAAAGAACAAAATAAATTAGCTGGACACAGACAAAATGTCAGACAATCCTTACAAAACGTCCCTGCACTTTGTGCCCATTCCACAAGGGTCTCCTTCTCCTTTCCTCCTGCTCAGTTATGAGGTTGGGTATCCCTAGGCTGGGCTGATATTCCTCCCGGGCTCCACTCCCCTGGAGTGCTCTGTCCCCTCAACTGTATGAAGTTCAGTAAAGGAGTGAAAACATGGCTGTTCCCTCAGGCCTGGGATTTACTTATCTCAGATTGTTTTTATACTACCATATCCCATGGCCAAGGCAGTTTACAAACAAAACATACACAATCAGATCTTATTCTACCCGCTCTTTTCTATGTTTTGCAATAGTGTTCCTATGGCCTGCTAACGTTTGTTTGTCATTTTGCTATTATTGCCTATGAAAACTGTGCTTTGTTTTTTTTATGCATTCTAAATGATTTAATGCCTACTTTTATTGAATATTGCTTGAATACATTGCTTTACAGGCAGTATATTAAGTTCAATAAACAATAATAGTAATAGATCATATCTGCATAGAGATTAGACTGCTTAGGTTTCCTCAAGAAACCTACAGCAACTCAGCTGGTCCTTGCTCATCTGGTGTCTCCATGGTTTCTGTTCTGCCCCTTACATATAAAGAAATTACTGATACAAGTTATTTTAACATTTTATTGTAGTGTCTTATAGTTTTATTATGGATGTTGTTTATGTCTAATTTGTATTATGAATGTTTATCTGTGATTCCCTCCAAACAACTGGTTGGAAGTAGCAAAACATAAAATTGTATAAACAAATAAGAGGTCAATATTCATAGTCATTTAAGTTATTCATCTAAGTCTACTTAAATGTTTAGTTTTGGATATTGTCCTCATTAAATTCTGTGTTTTTAGGATTTTACATGACTTATTTTCTTTAAATATATCTGCACATTGCAGATTGCTGTCCTGAGTGGATATCGGTGAAACGATCATAACATTTGCTTTCCCAATGTTTTATGTCCTGCTCCTCTGCTTTCCCCAGACCTGGGCGCTGTGTACTTTGAGGTGCACACTGCTGGCGTGTACCGGGATCTCTTTGGTACCCTTCATGCCTTCGACCCGTTGGACCTGCAGATGCCTCTGGCACTTTCTCTGTCATCCAAGGTAACTCCCGGAGGGGGTCACTCACTGCCGGCTCCTAGGAGCCCTTCTGCAGATTAGAAGTCATTCATGGGGTCCGTTCTTCAGCCGGGCATGCCTGGCTGAAGGTAGGAAGCACGCACAGCACCAGAAGGGAAATGCACGTGCTGGAGGCGTTAGAAATATGAAGAGGAGAGAGAAAAGATGTTAAAGGAGCCCCACACCGCCCCCAGAGTAAGCCACACATCCCATTGCATGGTTCAAACATGTTTGGTTTTTAATGTAGTTGATGAACAGACTTGGGTTGCCATGTCCCATCTTTTATACTTGAGGTGGCTTCTATAATAAGAAACCTGCAGTCTATCCCTGCGTTAAACACTTATCCAGCTAAGTAGTTAGCGGGCAGTGGGCATAACTGGGCGGCACTACTTATTCGGCCAACTTAGCTGGATAAGTAGTGATATTCAGTCTTACCTGGTTACGTTAGCTGGATAAGTAGTGATATTCAGTCTTACCTGGTTACGTTAGCTGGATAAGTAGTGATATTCAGTCTTACCTGGTTAAGTTAGTCGGGTAAGACTTAGCTGGCTGAGTAGCAGTAAATATGGGGATATTCAGCAGCATCGCCATGCTGCTGAATATCCCATGCAAGTTAGCCAAATGAGACACATCTAGTTGCCTAACTTAGCTAGATGATATCTGAATATTGTAAACCCTGAGCAGATATGAATTCTTCCCTGAAATCATAGGGGGAGGTTACAAGATGGCGCGTCGGAGAGCTGGAGCTGGCCCTCATTTTATACCCCCCACACCCTGGGGCATTCTGGAACTTGTAAATCACTGATTGTCTCAGTAGAATCAAAACCACAGTATCCAGCATGCAGTGGGGCACCGTCTGTTCAGACCACTCCAGGTGGCAGTGGGGGGAGGGGAAGGCTTCGGGCTGAAAGACCTGACTGCTTGGTTCCTGATTTTGTGCCTTCTGCCCTTTCTGACACATTTAACGCTGATTCCACACACAGGGAAGAAAACGGGACTACGGCTCCCACAGCGCACTGGAGAAGCAGTGCCGGGTCGGAATCTGAGCGGGCGAATAAGAAGGTCCCTCCTTGTGGAACTCAATAGAAAAGGGAGGGGGGAGGGGGGGCATCCCCCTTTATTCTGCAGAATGTACAAAAGCAA
Source organism: Rhinatrema bivittatum (assembly GCF_901001135.1). Taxonomy (NCBI): domain Eukaryota; kingdom Metazoa; phylum Chordata; class Amphibia; order Gymnophiona; family Rhinatrematidae; genus Rhinatrema; species Rhinatrema bivittatum. The sequence goes on from NC_042630.1 coordinate 23,411,720, forward strand.
GGCCACGACATCATTGCTGAGCGAGGTCCTGCTCCGTGCACTCTGATTTTATCTATTTGTGCTCCCGCCTCCAGATTGTTTTCTGCTCCCTGGGATACAACCACCTGGGCCTGGTGGACGAGTATGGGCGGATTTTCATGCAGGGGAACAACAGGTATGGACAGCTGGGAACCGGCGATAAGATCGACCGCGGGGATCCCACTCAGGTGAGCCAAAGTCCTCCTTCCTCCCACTTACCACGCGTGTGCTTGTGAATGCAGTGCCGGCGAGAGGGGGGGGGGGGGGGGCCAGGGGGTAGGCAATTAGCGTTACCAGTGAAGCAACCTGTAAAAAAGGTCTCCTGGCCAGTCCTCCCCCCCCCAGGGAACAGAGCAGACGGGCTGGCCCAAACGCTGAACAAACTGGGCAGCTGCCTAGTGCGGCACAATTTGGGGGGGGGGGGGGACGACAGCGCTGCAGCACTGCAAGAGGCTCGGCAGTGGCACACGTGCTGGGGCACCTGGTCAGTCTGGCCACCCAATACGAACTCTGCTGAGTTGTCCCAGGAACCCGAGACTAGAAAGGCAGCGGAGGGATGCTTACCCTTGTCATCCTTCCCACCCCCGCTGTCACCTGTCACATTTATGGTGCACCACCATCCCCAGTGCCTGTCCTGGGAGGGGACAGGAAGACAGGCAGGGAAGTGACGCGCACGCGGCTGCACTGGCAGCAGGAGAGCATGGGAGGAAGGTGCACGTACCCAGAGCCCGAGGGATGGGAGGTGGGAAATCAAAGCCCGCGGAGCCGGGTATTGCAGGTGGAGTCCAGAGTCCCCGGTGAAGCCAGTAGGTAGGAGGTGGCGAGAGCAAATAGAGAGGGAATAACGGATGGGGCTGGAGCCGGGCTGGGGAGGAGAGAGGAAGATGTGGGCTGGGGCGGAGGAGAGAGGGGGTACTGCTGGTATTGGGTTTGGGGTACAGACTTTAGAGGTGGTTGCTGGGACTGAGGGGGAAGGAGGAGACGGTGGCTGCTAGGGTTGGGGGTGGAAAAGATGGGGGGGTTTATTCAGGGGGTTAGGAAAGAGAAGGTTTGCTGGGGGAAGAGAAGGCGGCTGCTGGATCTGAATGGAAAGAGACGGGGGTTGCTGGGGCTTGGCGGGGGGGGGGGGGGGGTGGGGGGGGAGAGAGAAGACTGCTGGGACATAGAGAAAGAGGAGTTGCTAAGGCCGGGGGAGAAGAGGGCTGTGGGGAAGTTACAGAGAGGGCTTTCTGGGGTTCAGGGGGTGGAGAGGCGCCCTGGTAATAAGATGGACGCAAGACTGCAGGTTCGCCCAGTGCAGCTGATCCCCTTGCACCAGTGCTGCTCGGCACCAGAGGCTTTTTCTAGCAGAGGCTCGCGGTCTGGCTGGCACTTTCCAGCAGGGAGCTCTCTGAAATTGATGCAGTTCCTCAGCATCGCCTCTCATTGACTCCCAGGTTGCAATCTTCCCTGCTTCTCCCCCGCCCCTTGCCTGGAGCTCACCTTTTAGCAACTAGGGAAGGCTGTCCTGCCTCAGAGTATTTGGCTGGCTGCACTCCTGTCTCACAATGACCGCTGGGAAATTGAATCGTGCCGGCACAAACACTGGTCGGTCGCTCGGTGCCATGGTCAGAGGTGTTTTTTTTCCCAGCAACATCAACAACCACTCATTAGGGACCATTGTCAGAGCTCTTATCAGCCCCATCACTGAGCGGTCACTAGGCTGTCACTGTCGGAGATTCTTGCAGAGCCATCATGGTCTTTCACGAGTTGTCATCGCCAGAGTCCCATCCAGGGTCCCTCAGTGACAGACACTAGGCCTCGCCGTGCTGCTCCCGGCACGTCACTGCCTGCTCACCAGGTTATCCCTGTCGCAGCTCTTTCCAGTCTCTCTCACTGACCAGCCACGTGGGTGTCTCTATTTGCAGGGCCATCACTGACTGGCCATTAAGTGTCGCTGTCGGAGCTTCTTCCAGCAGCGTAACGGACTGGTCGTTCCCTCCCAGTGCCATCGATGACCAGTCACTAGCTTATGGCTTGCTCCCAGCCGCTTTTGCTGTCTGTCCTTCCTTTGGCAGGTGCAGTATCTGAGGCGCCCTGTGGACATTGGTGCGGCCTAAATCACTCCCTGGTGCTGACCCATGGCACTGACCCTAGCAAAGAGATCCATGGCTGCGGCTGCGGAGCCGGGGGAAGGCTGCCGGGATGGCAGAAGGGCAGCGCGACCTTCGTCAAACTGCACATCAAGGTGAGGGGGCTGAGGAAACAAGGGGTCAGAAGGACCAGGGGTTGAAGGGGACAAGGGAGCAGAATCAGTCACAGGTATTTGTTTCGTTTAAGGTTTACAAACTATTTATGACAAACCGTGAATTTAGCACTAAGAGCTCTATGTAATAAATGTTTTCCCCATAGACATAAAGAGCGTAAGTTTGGCTCTTACCCTAAATAACACTTCCAGCATTGCATAGGTAATAACACTGGAAACGTAACCTGCGTAACGCTGAAATGCTACTTAGATAAGAGCCGAACGTACACTAGAAGCGACCCCGGCAGAGAAGGGCCGGTTCTGCAGGTAACGGGTGGGTGGGAGGATATAAGCATGGGGGGGGTGGGGGGAGAAGGATGACTTGGGGGGGGGGGGGGCAGAGGAGGGACAATTAAGAATTTTTAATGGGGAGGGAAGGAGGGGGAAAGCCTGGGCTGGCAGCGATCGCCGTCTGAAACTTTTAAACTTTTCCAATGTTTTACAGATATAACAACTCTTACATTGAAAGTCATAACAATTAGTGATGTCCATTAACAGATATATTTATATTTAGTTAACATTTAACTTTGCTGCTGGTAGCATGGCAACATTTACATTTATTAATGGTGGCGGGGTCCCATTTAACATTGCTGATTATAGGTTAGTGTTTGAGACTGGTAAAATATATCATCTGAGTCATTCGGTGCAAAAAAAAAAAGGTTCCTTGTTTTGATATCTCTGAAGACATCTTGGTAAATAGTGAGTTATCCGGCCACACAAGGCCGAATAACTTTATGCCTAACTGGCTATATTCTATCACTGGCTGGTGAGAGTTAAAGTTATCCCAGCTAACTGTAAGCCAGTAAACTTATCCTCTAAACGGCCTACTGAATATTGGCCCCTGAGACATGTATGGCATCTGAGAGCAGAGTGGTTCCCTGACCCACACACTGGAGTATATAAAGCAGGGCTGCACTGGGAAGAGTTTGAATTGCAGAACCAGTTTAAGTATTTTGGAGTACTTCAGCAGCAGCCAACTTTGTTGGTATGAAAAAAGCCCGATAGAACTCAACAAGATACTGGTCTGGATGGAAAGTATGAAACCCAGTAAATCTTACATTGTAAAACTTGAAAAATATCCATCAGTTACCTCTTGTGGGAACGAGCGGGTAAAGTCCCACAGACCTGGAGGTAGAAATTCAGTCTGACCTCAGCCTTTATTAAAACATAATCTTTATTCATAGCTTCATCATACCCACAACAGTAGACTGGCCTTTACCTTCAGACAGTGTATTCTCTCTACTCATAGTTTGTGTTGCTTTGTCTCATCTCAGTGTTTGGACAGTGTTACATTACAGGAGCTGCCTTCCTCCTGGAGGACTGGGCCTGGTCTGGTTAATCCCACCTGGATCCTGGCTCTTATTCTCCAGTCTCTGTAATGCCCTCTGAGCTCCACCTGCCCTGCAGGATCCCGCCCATAGAGCATACTCTCCTTAAGGCATTTAAGGTGGACCAGGCATCTAGCCTGGTCCTGCACAGGTAAATAGGGGAACACTAGGGGCAATGCCTCACATACCCCTCCTCTCAGCTTGGACCCATCAGGCGAAGCATCCTTACTCCAATCCAGGAAAGTCCCAAAACCTCCCAGTACCCTTTCTCTGGCTTCCCACCAGCTACGCCTGGGAAACAGGGACCTCATGACATGCTCACCCCTATCTCTTAGGGTTCTCTCGACTGCATCACGACCACCACACAGTGTACCATTTGCATAGTGCACATCCCAGCCCTTTAACTGTCCTTTGCTGGTTCTAGGTTCAAATTCCACCCTGGTGGAGCTTTATGGACCAAATGGGGAACCACCAGTGCCTGTTTCTCTATAACAGGCTGTGCTTGTTTCTTGGCATCTGGCATCTCTGATGCAGAGCCCCTCCTTGGCTCCTCTGTATCCTCAGTTGCTGGAGTCTCCACAGCACCATCCTCTGGGCTCCCCATGGATTCTTCCTCCAGGTTCTCCTCAGTATCTCCTTCTGGGATCTCTGTAGTTTCCTCCTCTGTTCAGTCTGCATTGCCTCCCCTTGAGCTCTCTGCAGTTTCTTTGTCTGTAAACTCTGCAGCACCTCCCTCTAGGCTCTCCACAGTTTCCACTTTTGTACACGCTAGCCACTTGCCCACACTGGTCTCTTGCTCCTCCACAGCCTCTCTCACTGGGGTCTTCACAGCACCATCCTCTGGGCTCTCCATGGTACATCTCATTTGTATTGCCATGCCCTCTCTCTCTCTGGGATTCTCACTGGAGTTGTCTCTGGACTCTCATAATATTCAGGCACCCTACAGGGTCTTTGTCGGGACCTCCTGTAGCGCCAACTTCCAACTTCCAACACTGCTTCTTCCTGGGCAGTCTGTGTTCCCTCTCCGGGGTTCTCTGTGACCCCTCCCTCAGGGTTCTTCACCACACTCTTCTCTGTGCTTCTCATGGGAGCAGTCTCTGACTCCTGGTAGTGTTTGGGCACCCTACAGGGTCTTCCTCAGGACCACCTGTAGTGCCATCCTCTGGCCAATCATTGTTGCAGCTCACTGGCCACTCTGTAGTGTCCCCTCCTGGGCCCTCTATGTCATCACATTTTGACAAGGCCATGAGGCTTCACGCCAAATAGAGGATGACCATGGTCCAATGTATTTCCTGGTTCCATTTTTGCTCATCCCAGGTGCGCTGTCTCTTTGCAAGGCTCTCTTGTAACCTTCTATCTCCCTCATGGAGATTCTGGATCAGGGCTGCCTTCAGTCATGCTCTCAGACTGCTTCATTCTGGTGCTGCAGTAACCTGGCTGCTCCACTCCAGGTTTTCTCGTGGCTGCATACCTTTCTTGCAGAGCGGCTTGCTTGCTGGAAAAAAGATCCGCCCTATTTCCATTCACCTCACTCATAGCCCACTCTGGCAGCTTTTCCAGGGTCACACCCTGTTCAGCACAGCCCCGTTGCACCAGTGTTCCTTCCTCTTTTCTTTTTCAAGGCAAAAAAAAAAAAGTTTTAAAAAGCCCGCATAACCAGCATTAAACTAATCACTTTTAATCTCTATCTACCTCCAGCCGGGCTTCTCCTGTTAGCTGGTACAAATCTACCACCTCCTTAGAACACTAGGTCCTCTTCACAACTCTCTGCATTCCCCACAGAGGCGTGAGTTCAAATCCAACTTCTAGCATCATATGTGGGAACGAGCCGAGATTCCCACAGGCCTGGAGGCAGAAATTCAGTCTGACTTCCTCCTTTCTTAAAACATAATCTTTATTCACAGCTTCAGTCATATGCACAACAGTAGAATGCATTACCTTCAGACAGTGTATTCTATCTGCTCACAGTTTGTGCTGCTTCGTCTCAGCTCAGTGTTTGGACAGTGTTACGTTACAGGAGCTGCCTTCCTCCTGGAGACTTGGGCTGGTCTGGTTATCCCCAACCTGGATCCCAGCTCTTATTCCTCAGTCTCTGGTTATGCCATCTGAGCTCCATCTGCCCCACAGGATCCCACCCATAGAGCATACTCTCCTTAAGGCATTTCAGGTGGACCTGTCATCTAGCCTAATCCTGCACAGTTAAATAGGAAAACACTAGGGGCATTGCCTCACACCCCTTTATTAGCATAAATAGGGACAAGCAGATGTTATTTTGTACTTCTGTTGCATTTTTTTGCTTTGCTTACTCTTATTACATTTCACCCCATGATGTTGCTGGAGTTTGTAGGAGGTCTGCCCACATCTAAGCATGGACACATCAGGTGGTTTGCACTCTTATTTTGTTTCTTCCTACTAGCTCCCTCCTTTTACCATGCATCCTTGTATTCCAGAATCCCCTATTTGTGTTTTCCTAGGTCCCGCTAAGTGCAAAGTTCATCTGCTCCTCCAGGGAATGCCTGTATATTCTCGCCAGCTATGACACTGAAGAAACACCGACCTATCGTGACCTTCCCGCAGGCAAATCACAGCCACAGGGTGCAGACGGAGAGGCGGAGGATGCTCAAGCCTGTGAAGAGTACCTAAGCCAGCTGCACAAGTGCACCGGCCTTGAGGAACAGATAGCCAAGATGAGGGAGATCGTAGGGGAGATGTCACTCTTCAGCTTCCAGAGGACTTCTTCTGGGAGGCCCTGAACGTGATGCAGAAGTCCGGGGTCCAGAAAGAACCCCCGGGCTAGGAGCCTTTCCCCAGCAAGGGAGGGGAGAAGGGGGAAGGGGGGAAGAAGGTAGGTGGGGGGGAGGGGAAAATCACAAACAAGAGAAACAAAGAAAGCATCATCACTGAAAACTATATTAATCTCCAGCGGCAAAGAAAACACATTTTGTCGGCTACAGAATGTTTTGTTTTAATTTTGAAGAACTCATCATGCATATAGTGATTGAGGGAAGAGAGAGAACAATTTTTTTTTCATATTTTTTTTTTTTTTTGCTGACTCCAGCGTAACTGGAGAGACACAATAAAGGAGCTGAGAAAGGGAGCTGTGGCAGGTGTGCATCTCTGTAAGAGCCCATGGGAAAGGCATGAAGAGATGGGGGGGGGATGATGGCAGGGGAGTGAAGGGGGGAGGAGAAGATGGGAGGGGTGTGAACTGGGGGGATGGTGGAAGGGCCAGCAGGCTTTCATTATACACTGGTATTATACAAGAGGCTTCACTTCACCTTAGAAGATGCAGAGTATCTGATTTCAAAAAAAGAAGGTTCTTTTCTCTTTTGTTGGTTTGCGGAACTGTGAGAGGGCTTCCAGATGGGATACTGGGGTAATCTATGAGAACCATGAGAGGCCTTCCAGATGGGATACCGGGGGTAATCTATGAGAACCATGAGAGGGCTTCCAGATGAGATATGGTGGGTAATCTATGAGAACCATGAGAGGCCTTCCAGATGGGATACCGGGGGTAATCTATGAGAACCATGAGAGGGCTTCCAGATGAGATATGGGGGGTAATCTATAAGAACCATGAGAGGGCTTCCAGATGGGATACCGAGGGTAATCTATGAGGACTATGAGAGGGCTTCCAGATGAGATATGGGGGGTAATCTATGAGGACTATGAGAGGGCTTCCAGATGGGATACTGGGGGTAATCTATGAGGACTATGAGAGGACATTCAGATGAGATATGGGGGGTAATCTATAAGAACCATGAGAGGGCATACAGATGAGATACTGGGGGTAATCTACCAGATGAGATATGGGGGGTAATCTATGAGAACTATGAGAGGGCTTCCAGATGGGATACCAGGGTAATCTATGAGAACCATGAGAGGGCTTCCAGATGAGATACTGGGGGTAATCTACCAGATGAGATATGGGGGGTAATCTATGAGGACTATGAGAGGGCTTCCAGATGGGATGCCAGGGTAATCTATGAGAACCATGAGAGGGCTTCCAGATGAGATACTGGGGGTAATCTACCAGATGAGATATGGGGGGTAATCTATGAGGACTATGAGAGGGCTTCCAGATGGGATACCGGGGGTAATCTATGAGAACCATGAGAGGGCTTCCAGATGAGATATGGGGGGTAATCTATAAGAACCATGAGAGGGCTTCCAGATGGGATACCGAGGGTAATCTATGAGGACTATGAGAGGGCTTCCAGATGAGATATGGGGGTAATCTATGAGGACTATGAGAGGGCTTCCAGATGGGATACTGGGGGTAATCTATGAGGACTATGAGAGGGCATTCAGATGAGATATGGGGGGTAATCTATAAGAACCATGAGAGGGCATACAGATGAGATACTGGGGGTAATCTACCAGATGAGATATGGGGGGTAATCTATGAGAACTATGAGAGGGCTTCCAGATGGGATACCAGGGTAATCTATGAGAACCATGAGAGGGCTTCCAGATGAGATACTGGGGGTAATCTACCAGATGAGATATGGGGGGTAATCTATGAGAACCATGAGAGGGCTTCCAGATGAGATATGGGGGGTAATCTATGAGGACTATGAGAGGGCTTCCAGATGGGATACCAGGGTAATCTATGAGAACCATGAGAGGGCTTCCAGATGAGATACTGGGGGTAATCTACCAGATGAGATATGGGGGGTAATCTATGAGGACTATGAGAGGGCTTCCAGATGGGATACCAGGGTAATCTATGAGAACCATGAGAGGGCTTCCAGATGAGATACTGGGGGTAATCTACCAGATGAGATATGGGGGGTAATCTATGAGAACCATGAGAGGGCATCCAGATGGGATACCAGGGTAATCTATGAGAGGGCATTCAGATGAGATATGGGGGGTAATCTATGAGAACCATGAGAGGGCATCCAGATGAGATATGGGGGGTAATCTATGAGAACTATGAGAGGGCATTCAGATGAGATATGGGGGGTAATCATAAGGACTATTAGAGGGCATCCAGATGGGATACAGGGATAATCTGTAAGAACCATGAGAGGGCATCCAGATGGGATACCAGGGTAATCTATGAGAACCATGAGAGGGCTTCCAGATGAGATACTGGGGTAATCTACCAGATGAGATATGGGGGGTAATCTATGAGGACTATGAGATGGCTTCCAGATGGGATACCAGGTAATCTATGAGAACTATGAGAGGGCTTCCAGATGAGATACTGGGGGTAATCTACCAGATGAGATATGGGGGGTAATCTATGAGAACCATGAGAGGGCATCCAGATGAGATATGGGGGGTAATCTATGAGAGGGCATTCAGATGAGATATGGGGGGTAATCTATGAGAACCATGAGAGGGCATCCAGATGAGATATGGGGGGGAATCTATGAGAACTATGAGAGGGCATTCAGATGAGATATGGGGGGTAATCATAAGGACTATTAGAGGGCATCCAGATGGGATACAGGACTTGTATATGAGAACCATGAGAGGGCATCCAGATGAGATATGGGGGGTAATCTATGAGAGGGCATTCAGATGAGATATGGGGGGTAATCTATGAGAACCATGAGAGGGCATCCAGATGAGATATGGGGGGTAATCTATGAGAACTATGGGAGGGCATTCAGATGAGATATGGGGGGTAATCATAAGGACTATTAGAGGGCATCCAGATGGGATACAGGGATAATCTGTAAGAACCATGAGAGGGCATCCAGATGGGATACCAGGGTAATCTATGAGAACCATGAGAGGGCTTCCAGATGAGATATGGTGGGGTAATCTACCAGATGAGATATGGGGGTAATCTATAAGGACTATGAGAGGGCTTCCAGATGGGATACCAGGGTAATCTATGAGAACCATGAGAGGGCTTCCAGATGAGATACTGGGGGTAATCTACCAGATGAGATATGGGGGGTAATCATAAGGACTATTAGAGGGCATCCAGATGGGATACAGGGATAATCTGTAAGAACCATGAGAGGGCATCCAGATGGGATACCAGGGTAATCTATGAGAACCATGAGAGGGCTTCCAGATGAGATATGGGGGGTAATCTACCAGATGAGATATGGGGGGTAATCTATGAGATACCAGGGTAATCTATGAGAACCATGAGAGGGCTTCCAGATGAGATCTGGGGGTAATCTACCAGATGAGATATGGGGGGTAATCTATGAGAACCATGAGAGGGCATCCAGATGAGATATGGGGGTAATCTATGAGGCATTCAGATGAATGGGGGGTATCTATGAGAACCATGAGGGCATCCAGATGAGATAGGGGGGTAATCTATGAGAACTATGAGAGGGCATTCAGATGATATGGGGGGTAATCATAGACTATTAGAGGGCATTCAGATGGGATACAGGAGTAATCTATGAGAACTATGAGAGGACATGGAATACAGGAGTAATCTATGAGAACTATGAGAGGCATCCAGATGGGATAGAGGACTAGTCTATGGGAACCATGAGAGGGCATCCAGATGGGATAGAGGACTAGTCTATGGGAGCCATGAGAGAGCATCCAGATGGGATACAGGAGTCATCTATGAGAACTATGAGAGGGCATCCAGTTGGGATACAGGGATAATCTATAAGAACTATGAGAGGGTTTGGGATACAGAAGAAATCTATGAGAACCATGTGAGGGCATCCAGACGGTACACGGGGTAATCTATGAGAACCATGAGAGGGCATCCAGATGGGATACAGGGATAATCTGTAAGAATTATGAAAGGCATCTAGATGGAAACACAGTGGGCGGGGGAGGGGGAGGGTAATTTATGAGAATTATGAGAGGGTATCCAGATGGGATACGGGGGGTAATCTGGGTCATCAAAGGCAGGCAGTCCTGGTTTTGTACCTGTCGATTGAATGGACTCTTAGAGGTCTGTCTGGGTAAGTTAACCAGATACATTTACCCAGTTAACTTAAACTAGACGTTCAGTGTCAAGGAACCAGGGAAGCCAGGCTTCAAATCCCGGTTCTCCCATCACTGGCACTTCTTGTGGCAAGTCACATTCCCATCTATTGCCTCAGGTACCAACTTAGAGATACTGAAGGCCCTCCCTGAGGGATGTAACTCACTTTCAGAAGGGATTTGAGAGGCAAGAATTTAAACACAAAAATCCAAATCCAGTGATTAAGGCTGGAAAGCTTACCCTTGATTAAAATGTCATTTAAAAATCCTGCTTTCTCTCAGACAGCTAGAAATCTATTTTTGTATTGTGAAGCCTTTTATTGTTTATTGTTTTGTTCTTTTACAACAAGTGACTTTTTTGTTCTTTTCTAACAAAATTCAAATAAAGAAATTTAAAAAATAAGGGTTTTCAGTTCTCTGAGTCATATCATGTGGCCCAGGGATTACACTCCTTTTCTCCAGTCCTTCCAGAGCGCCACAGTCCCTCCTTAATCTACCAGCATGCTTACAAGGTGCCTGTGCCCAGGAGCTTACATCCTGCTTCAAGCCCAAGGAGTGAGGCTCTGTGCCTTGGTAAAGGTGAAACTCTCAGGGCCAGACCAGGATCCTGATATCCCCACTCGCTCGGAATGCTCTCCAGGGCAGCAGGAAGACGCCATTCCTGGAGAGGCTTCATCTGTGGAACTTCCGTCCCCAGTGCATCCTGGGATCTGAAGTCTCTGCTGCTTCCACATGGGAAACTGGCATCCCACGGACCAGAAGGTTTTGGGGTGGAGAGCTGAAGAGACCCAGAAGCTGCCTACAGGTTCCCTGCGGCGCCCGGATCACAACCACTCTAGAACAGGCCAGGGAACATTCCACAGCTGGAACTGGAACCCGGAACCCAGTGACCTCACAAGCACAAGGAGGAAAAAAAAGAGGCGACCGAGATTATTTATCTTCAAACGCTGCGGAGGGCGAGCAGCGAGAGCGTTCCCTGACCCGCAGAAGACCAGTGCTGAGACTTGGCAGGTCTGTCTTTAGGTGACTGAGGCAGGGTTGGGGTTGAGGTGGGGGGAATGCAGGGCGCAGATTTTACAGACTTGACAAAAAAAAACATTTTTTCTCTTTCTTTTTCCTCTGATCCTCATTAAAAATACATAAAGTAACTCAGAGACAAACAGAGCGCTCTGGGCCTCATCTCCTTCTATTCCTTCACTGGAGATGCTGTCCTTCCCTCCCTCTCTCCCACTGCATCCCAGAGATGGGAGGGATTCACGGGCTCTCATGTCCCTTCTGTTGTAAGCCAGAGAGATGAGAGTGACTTGTGGGGCCCTGTGGTTCTCCTTCCTGCTGTGACATAGATAGACGGGACTTATCTTCAGCTCTGTGGGTTTCAGGTATGGAGTTTGTGACTGGGTACCGTGATCCCATCTTGGACTTCTCAGAGCTCCTCTTCAGCTGGTACCAGAAGTACCTAACAGATCTGGACCCACGAAAGGGTCCCAGTGTGGAAGCTCGAAGGAGGGAGCTGGAGCTGAGCCTTGCGCGCCTCCCCATGGACAAGGCCCCGTGGGTCCTGCACATCCTGAGGAACCACAGCCTAAGTTTCCGGGTGAGGAATCCAGAGCAGCAGCTGCTGGAGCACTTCTACAGTGAGGAGGCCCTGCGCCTGCAGGACCTGGACAAGTTCATCACGCTGGTCAGCCCTACTGGAGAGGAGGAGCAGGAGGAGGATGAGAACAGCGAGGAAGCGGCAGGTACGACCTACCAGGGGAAACCCAGAAAGAAGGCCGCAGTGCAGCCGGCTGGAGAAGGCTCTGCACCCATGAGTTTAAATCCCAGCTCTGCCATTGATTCTCTGTGTGTGACCTTGGGGCTTGCACATTATAGAAATAGATACAAGACCACTAGACCTACCTAGACTGCTCATACTGCAGAGCCTACTTGACATCAGGTTTTCAGGATATCTACAATGAAAGATTTGCATGCACTGCCTCCATTGTATGCAAATTTATCTCATGCATATCCATGGGATCTATTTAATATTTGGGTACTTGCCAGGTACTTGTAACCTGAATTGGCCACTGTTGGAAACAGGATGCTGGGCTCGATGGACCCTCGGCCTGACCCAGTATGGCAGCTTCTTATGTACCTAGCCAAAAATGCTTTATCAGCTTATCTTTCAGGAACTTGTCGAAATCTTTTTTAAACCCCATTTTGCTAGTCGCCTTGCCACATCCTCTGGGTTACCCTCATTAAGTTCTTATCGCATGGTGACTGGTTTGCTGTAATGACAAGAGTTGGTGTCTTCTCGTGGACTTCCCCGATTAACAGCAAAATATTTTACGGCAGGTGACTTAGATACTTCAGTTCGCAGGATGACAAGCAGGAATGTTTAAAGATCTGGTTACAATAAATACTTAGCATGGAGTTTAAAATGTCTGTCGAGAAGCCATGGAGCCCGAGGCAGCTGCGTTTCGGCACATTAACTGTGCCTGCTTCAGGGAACAGACTTTTCAGACGTGCGCAGATAAGTCCGAACGTGCCATTCGAAGATGAGTCAAAAGGTGCCCCTTCTTTGTCATTCGGACTCGGAGGTTTCTGTGACATATTTGTCAACATTTCGGCTTGTCATTCTCCGAATCGGAACGCGTAAGTCGGTGAGGGGAGGAGAGCCGCGCCCCTCAGCAAGTTATTTTGCTGTTAATCAGGGGCAGACCGGGAGAAGCTCTGTTATTCCAGCAGATCGGTCTATGCCAAATGGTACAAATACAGATGATGCAGTTTGGCTTTATTTGCAAAATTATATTGAAAAGTGCACTAAAAGGCAATAAAGGAGGCGACTGTAATGTAGGCGGAAGGGGGAGGGTGTGGGAAAGGGGGAAGTAGAAGGCGGATCCAATTGAGTCGGAAGCCCAAAAAGAAAGCCGGGTCCGGAAGCACCCTCTCCTCGTGAGTTCTGCCGTTTGATGTAAGTGAGCCCAATATTCGGCTCTTCTCTCTGTGCTGGAGGTCAGGAGATCACGCTGGTGCAGATGGAAGTGCCAGCTCCCTTCTCCAAGAGAACCCACAGGGCCCCCCTCCTCCATTTAATGGGATTTTTTTTTACACAAAGTCCTCCTCCTTTTGTGCCTGTCCAGTGCTTCCTCTGTACAGCCCAGTCTGGCTAGCTACTTACTATAAGCTTTCTTGAAGACGAGGCCTCCCACAGCGAGCGGCTGGAGCGTCCACTGGAGGCCGCCGCTGCAGCAGAGCAGTAACCTCAGCACACCCCATCCCACTGTCTGAGGAGACCTGATGAGGGCAGGTCAGTGCCCGTCCCCTGGGGGCAGCAGTGAAGGTGTTTCACTGGAGTGAAGCAGCTCTCGGCCCACTTTGCGTCTGGCTGAGCCATACCACAACCAGCTGCCTGGAAGGAGAGCAGACAGGAAGAGCCGGGCGGATCCAGCCGACTCCAAGTCCATGGGGACAGGGCTGTTGTAGTCTTATTGCATCTATGGGCTTTTAAGTTCATTGTCCCTAAATAAAATGCCCTGGGAGCGGGGGAAGGGGAGAGAGTAAAGCAGGATGGGCTCCGCCCTTCCCTGATGACCCCCAGTTAAGCTGATTGCCCTTCTAGATGTTGACTTTTCCTAAGAAGGAGGACTATTTTTTTGTAACCTGTATATCCTTCCACCAGAAGAAGACCTCTTCCAGCTGGACTACTTCCTGCTGGTCACGGACGAGGCAGGAACCATCATGGGCATTGATTTTCTCTTGAAGTGCAGCTGCAGTGGTAGCAGGCAGCGGGTGCTGGCCAGGCGGGCCTACAACCTCCTCTGCCACAGCATGGCCTACCCCATGGAGGGAAGCCGCGACGGCCGAGGCACCTCACCGTGGGTGACATCTGCGTACATGGGTAAGTGAGATGCCCCCAGTGTTGGGGGAGGGGGACTCGGGGTCCGCCAGTGATCTGATTGGCTCAGTGAGGGTGTGTCGCAGACGAGGATGATAACACAGCAACGGGAGCCAGGCTGAGCCAGCTGTGATTTAACCCCCACCCCTGTGCTTCTCTGGACTTGTAGTTCCATGAAAAGCAGTGAACGGAGAGCACTGAAGGATTCAATTGTGCGGGAACCCAAAGCTGCTGATCCCAGCCCTGTTCAGCTTGATGGAGTGAGAAGGGGGTGGAAAAGCCAACTTTACCACATTCTCCTGACTGTTTTTAGTTTTTTAAAAATATTGTGTGCTTCACAGATGAAAAACATCAAAAACATATGTGCCATTATGGTAAAAACAGTTAAAAAATAATATATATAAGTGTTTTATGTATCTGTGCTCATACTGGTGCTCTGACCTCACTGAGGGAACAATCATCAGACTATCCACATTGGGATCAAGTCCGTGGGTGCTTTTTCCCCGTGGGCTTTGTCTCGTTTTTCATGCGTCCCTTTCCCTTCAAAACCTGCTGTGAACACAAAGTACCAGTGGGCCTGTGCAGCTGCCTTTTCTGAGGCCGAGGCAAATTCGTGCGCTCAGGCTGCCTCCCTGACACTCTCAGCAGAATACCAGAGGAGGCCGCCTCTGCCCACCTGTCTCCATAGGATACCGACACGGTCTCTCCCTGTCTCCACAGGATTCTGGAGGAGATGCTGGCAAGAGTTGGTGTCAAGGTCTCTCGGAGCGTGATGAGGGCCTGGTCTCCCAAGCAGAACTTCCTTCCCTTCCATGATGGCCAAGGCGTGTCACGTGTGTAACAGGCACAGCTTCCAGTCCCAGCTCACACCATGGTAAGGCAGAGCTTTCACCTCCAGGAGCCGGCCGGGGGGGAACGCAGGGAGGACCCCGCTGCTCCACCAGGAGGTCTGTACAACAGGTATAGTGTCCAGGACTGAAAGGTATCCACTGCAGAGGCCGGAGGGGTGGCCTGGGGACTCCACGCCCCCTAGGAGGGGCTAGTCAGGTGCTGGTTTACCCCCATTGCTTCTCCGAAGACCGTGAAAACCAGGAAATACAAACCTATAATGGAATGGGGATAAAGCTGGGACTGGAGGAGCTACTCCATGATGTCCTGGATCCGGTCGCTCTGTTTCCTAACCTGTAAGGAGGGGCACTGGAGGTGAGATGCAGCACGAGATCTCCCTAATCTTCCTCTCTTGACATGGGGCTTGGCGCACTAGCAGGCATGGAGGAAGTTCGAGAGGGAACAATTGAGGCCCGGCTGCTGATCTTCCTTCCTGTGCAGAGAGGCATGGTGTGGGTTGGAGG